>NC_080057.1:14822726-14870226 GCF_026212465.1 Amaranthus tricolor
AAGTTGTCACACATCGGCTATGAAAGATACTAATAAAAGAAAAATCCTTTAAATCACTTCCACAGATCTCATACCAACTTACGCAGCCACGCCGTGAGCACAAAGCGAACTATTCTTTCGCCTTTTACTAAAGAATACCGTGTGCTCGCTGCATTAAGTGGCATACGTTTATTTTTGGAGGAAGCCTTTAATTAAGGTTAAATGGGTCAAATGACCTGAAATATATGAATTTAATGACCTAAAAAAAAAAGTAGGTTAAATGGGTCATTAGCAGGTTGATCCGATCTGCTACAGATCAGGTCGGAGTTTCAATTTTTGACCCATTAATTAAATAGGTCAGGTTCAGGTTAAGGGTTTATTGACCCATTTATATATGATCCGAACTTGAAAATGACCCAACCCGACCTGTTTGACACTCCTATCTGCTATATCTGATAAAAGAATCGGTAATTATTTTTTGTAAGTAAATGAGCATACATCAATTAAAAACCTGACTATTAACTTATTTCGATATTGACCCGATCAATAGTTATCCGTAACCGACAACTACTCGAAAAATAAAGCTCGAACCCGAAAAAACCGAACCAATTAGTAATCGATGACAACCCGAGACCGATTGACACTCGACACGAACTTCAACCGACACCGAACTGATGCTAACCCGATAGCTTGAATAACCGATCTTTAACCGAACCGTGACTAACCGACTCGACCCGAGTGTGACCCGTTTTAACACACAGCCGAAAAATAACCGATCCGAAATGCAACCGAACCGAATAACACCCGTCCGAAACCGACCCGATCAACCGAATGAACAGCTCTAGACAAGTGCAAATAAGTCCTTTTTATAGGGTTCTAAAAATTATGAAAATTTAATGGTATAAAAAATATAGACATATAGCCTAAAATAGCAAATAATTATTTCATATCATTGTAAATAGAAAAGATCTTGTAGAAACTAGAAATTAGGCAATAATAATTCCTTACTAATGCAATTCCACATTTCAAAAAAAAAAAAAAAAAATTTAACCTTTGCTATTCTAAATAAATAATTAAAAAAAAGTCATGTACGTCACGTATTTACAATTGCTATCACCTACTGCTTAGCTACCTTCTTCCTCTTCAATGGTTACCAATATACCATCAATTAACAAGAACCATTGTCAAGCAAAATTTTCATTGATATCCAAATTTCTAGTGAATTTCACACGAGATCTGTCATGGTATCATTTATCTAATTCATTTATTTGTTTAAAATTATTTACGTCATATTACCTTATTGCCTTTTGACCTTTCGCGTTGACTTTGACTTTCGGTCAACGGGCTTTTTTCTGAATTCCCCATCTTCCTTGAATGGCCCATGGACTAGTCACCTCTCATTACCCTAACTCCCTTCCAGAAAAGTAACTTCCCACTTCCCCTTAAATGCATGGTCATCCTTCTTTCATGGGGAACAACTGCCCATACCTCCCACGACCTTCACCTTCCCTTCTCTGATGTAACTTCCTCCTTAAACATTATAAATAGGGACAACCATCAAAGAGGAGGGGATCATCTGAGAAACCATCTACAAGAGCCTTACTTGTTCTCTACTTCCATTTCAACTCCATTAGCCTACCAAAATTCTGTAGCATCAACTGCAACCTCTTGCATTCAGTTTATAATCATTTACTACATATCGTCATATCCACGTTCTAACTTGAGCGTCGGAGAGGTTTTCCGGGAGATCACCCCCGGACAAGGCTAACGTGCTGTTTTGCAGGAATTCAAGTCGCTTCCTTCCACGAGTCGCTGCTCTTGATAACGCTTCCACTTACAGCATTTCAAGTGTTTTCCACTTCCTCGTTTCTTCACCGAAACAGTTTGGCGCCCTCTGTGGGGAAAGAATAAGAAGTCATGGCTCCTAAGAAAAATCCGACTCAAACCGTCACTGTGCATAGCACAGATACAAACACTTCTGCAGGTCACGCTAATAATCAAGCCGTGACTCGCCGTGATCTGGACATGCTAGCACGAAACCTCACTGCCGCTTTCTCTGAACAACTCCGCGCCGTCATAAATAATACTCCTACTCAACAACGAGTATTAGAAGACATGGCGGATCAAATAAAAAACTTGCGGGAACGAATCGAACCCCATCAGGAGATACCAAAGTCTCATGAATCTCAAGATGGGAACTCGAGGACTTCCCATTCCAGTAGACGCAATAAGAAGAGGCGGGAGAGATCCAGAACCTACCCGAGTCTCAACAAAACAGATCTGCGAGATGGCGAATCTAAAACCGCCTCTCAAGACGCCCCCACCTTCCTAGAGAGCAAGAAACAAAAGACGTCTGAAAGCGTCCAATCACTGGTGGATAAAAGGAGGGAAGAAAGAAAGCAAACCCAAGCCGCCGCATCACCATGCCGCGGAATGAGGCCGGCAAAAGTAGCCTTTCTGGAAATCTTATGCCAATAATCTCTCCACTGGCCCCGGAGATACTAAATACCCCCAGTAATGGGAAAATAAAGATTCCGAACATGGCGGCCTTCGATGGAACGTCCTGCCCGGAGGAGCACCTGATGGCTTACAAAAACTTGATGCTGCTGTATACCAATGACCTGTCGTTGTGGTGCAAGTTCTTCCCGACTACTCTTACGGGAGTAGCGTTGACGTGGTATACCTCCCTTCCAGGAGGAAGTATACACAACTTTGCCCAACTGGAAGAGAAGTTTCTGGGCCACTTTGTGGCTTCCAGAAGGCAGGAGAAATCAAACTTCCATTTACTCAGCATCACGCAATTGGAAGGGGAGTCCATATCATCCTATCTAAAAAAAGTTTCATGAGGCGGTGCTGGAAGTAACCGATTTGGAAGAATCGGTTGCATTAAACGCCCTGATCAACGGAATGAAAGCCCAACGGCTGAAGTTCCAGTTGGTCGAAAGTCAAGTGAAGACATACGCGGAGGCCATGAAGCAATGCCAAAGCTATGTCACGGCCTCCGAAATATGTCAGGCCCATGATCCTAAAAAACGGAGGTCGGATAAGAAGGACCCCACTGCCAATCACCCCTCAGGAGCAGAGAGGAACAACCATCAAGAAGGGAAAGAAACTACATGCCGCGTCGTCCGGAACCCCTGTCGGATATGGGGCCCCCACGGCCCCGTCACGTATATGTCACTGAAGGGGAGCCCAGGACGCGGAATCTGTTAGATGGAGGCAATGATCCGCTATTCAACCAAAATAGGAAGGACATATTCTTCGCCATCAGGGATCAATTGCCAACTCCACCTCCTACGGCTCCCCCCTCTGATAGGCGCAATTACAACCTGTGGTGTGATTACCACAAAGAGCACGGCCACACTTTGGCCTAATGCCGCGAACTCAAACGTATCCTCCATCAATTGGCGGACGAGGGAAAATTGTCCAGGTTCATCAACCAAAAGGACTACGATGCTAGAAAGGAAGTAGAAAGAAGGCCATGGAATCCAAGACGTAGATCCCCCAAAAGGGATAAGGCCAGGCGCGAAAGTTCCAACACTCAAAGAACTATTAACGTGATTTTCGGAGGATATACGGAAGAATATCCTACCATCCGCGCAGCGAGAAATAACGTCCACACTCTACTAAAAGGGCCCCCGAAGGCCTCAACAAGTGGGCCGATCATGAAGTTCGATGCCACGACCTCCCAAACACTGCAACAACCCCGTACGGACCCTCTGGTGGTCACCCTCAAAATTGGGCAATTGAAAGTCAAAAGGGTACTCGTGGATACCGGGAGCACGGTCGATCTCAATACAATAGAGTGCTTAATAAAAATGAAGTTCGAAGAAAAGCATCTGCAACCCCTAGACAAGCCGCTGATTGGGTTTGGAGGAAGTCAAATTATCCCACTGCGCACGATCATCCTCCCCGTGCGGGTGGGAGAAAGAGATGAAAGCAGAACCATGCCCATACGATTCACGGTGGTGGATCTCACCTTTCCCTACAACGCTATCATGGGGCTTCCGCTGATCAACAAGATCAAAGCCGCGATCTTTACCCATCAACTTCTACTACAATTCGAGCGGGATGATGGACAAGTAGGAATCCTCAAAGGGGATCAGGTGACGGCACGCCAATGCCTCATCAACACCTTAAAGCGAGGAACTTCCATCACCCCCTCCTAAAGGGAAAGGGAAGAGGAGTCACCTAGCGTCATGAGCGTGTATCTAGAGAGCCCCAACCCGCAAGAAATGCCTCGCCCCGTAGAACGATACGAGGAGGTGGATATATTCGGAGGAAATCGCATCAAAATAGGCAAGGATCTCCCTGCCCCGATTAGGCAAGATATCGTTGCCACCCTTACCGAGTTCCGCGACGTCTTCGCTTTTTCCATGGAAGAGATGCCTGACATTCCTACAAGTGTCATGTGCCATAAACTTGATATAAAACCAGGCTACAAACCCGTGAAGCAAAAGCTGCGACATCAAGGAAAAGAGCGGATAGAGGCTGCCCGAGAGGAAGTGGAGAAATTGCTGAGAGCGGGATTCATTAAAAAATGCAAGTACTCCGACTGGCTCTCAAACGTCGTCCTCGTGAAAAAAGCAAACGGCAAGTGGAGGATGTGCGTTGACTTCACGGATCTGAATAAGGCCTGCCCCAAGGACGATTATCCTCTTCCTAAGATAGATCATCTGGTTGATTCCACGGCAGGCCACGCTCTACTGAGTTTTATGGATGCAAACGCCGGCTACCATCAAATCTTTTTGGCCATAGAAGACCAGCCACATACGGCCTTCATTACAAATGCCGGAGTATACTGTTACAAGGTTATGCCCTTCGGGCTAAAGAATGCTGGAGCTACCTACCAGAGAATGGTCAATAAGGTCTTCCAATCTCAAATAGGCCGAAATTTGGAAGTATACGTGGACGATATGATCACAAAAAGCAAACAAGCGTCCCAACATGCCGCGGACTTACGCGAAACATTTAACACCCTCCGGAAACATCAAATGAGACTCAACCCTGAAAAGTGCGTGTTTGGAGTCACCGGTGGGAAATGCCTTGGTTTCCTTGTTGACGAAAGAGGAATAGAAGCCAACTAGGCATGGCCACGGGGCGGGTTACCCGGAACCGAACCGGTGCCGAACCGCTTGGAACCGGATCCGGAACCGGAACCGTTTGCGACAGGTTCCGAACCGCGAAACCGTGAAACCGCCGAAAAAAAAGTTGCCGGAACCGTGAAACCGCCGGAAAAAACCATCATGAACCGGTTAAAAAACCCGCGGTTTGGAACCAGAACTGGTCCAACGGTTCCATGGAACCGGAACCGGAACCGGAACCGGTTCGGTTGAACCGGCTCAACGGTTCCGTGGAACCGAAACCGGAACCGGAACCGGGACCGGTCCGGTTGAACCGGCCCACCGGTTCCATGGAACCGGTTCGCCAAAAGTTACCGTTTATGACCGTTGAACTAGCCGTTGCATTTTTCATTATAAATACTCATCAATTTCAATCATTTTCATTCACAACTCATCTCTTCTCCTACTCTCTCTACTTACTCTCTCTACTTAATTCTTTAATTACGCAATTATTCTCTTAATTAAATAATTAGTCTTTTAATTATTTCTTAATTTAGTTAGTTACATAATTAATTATTTATTTATTTCTTAATTCTATATTTCTATTATTACTTCAATATTATCAATCATGTCTTCATTTTTGAAAAAAGCCACAAAAAAAGTTACTAAAGTGGCAAAATCATTGGGAGTTTCCAGTTCGTCCAAAAGAAAGGCCACTTCTACTCCGTCGGTATCAACAACACCTTCCATTAGTAATTATAATTATGAACATAATTATCCGGAAGGGTACGACCCGGAGTTACATAATTATGCAGAAGAAATGGAAAGAGAAATACAAATTGATGAAGAAGAAGAACAAGAAGAGGAACTAACGACCCTAATTGGGATAAATATATCTCGACAGTCATCAACAAGATCACATGAAGAACAAGGAGAATAACAACAACAAAGACAAGCTCGTGGTAAACGAGTCAATTTCCAAACTATCGGTTAGTTTTATAATTTTATTCTTCAAATTAATTAAACTTTAAATTATTTATTTATTTAATTATAGTTTTATAATTTTAAATTATTTATTTAGATGAAGATGAACCAGTAAGACAACCTTTTCCGGCAATGCCACCTCCTAGTGGTAGAGCTGTTTCACATGTGTGGTCGTATTTCACAAAAGAACCAACCGAGAATCCAGATATTTTCTTATGCACTTGTCAAATTTGTGAAAGTCAAGGAGTAAAGCCCTTAGTTTCATACAGTTTCGCCAGAGGTAAATACTTTTTAAGTTTTTTATACATACTGACATACATAATACATTGATACATTATATATTCATATTTTATAAACATTTATTTATTGTGTTTTGTGAATACGTGTTAGGTGGTGGTACGGGATCTTTTAACAAACATTTGGCAAAGAAGCATGGAATCACAAAAGAAACTCATGCAGCAAGCGGGAGCGGGACCACAAGTGGAAGCCGACAGACACAATGGGACATTCCCATCACAGGTATGCCTTTTAGATACAATCATAATGACATGATTGATGAATTTTCTAGGTATGTAATTTGTGATGAATTGCCTTTTAACCACGGTGAAAGTAGGGCATACGAGCGTCTCAATAGAAAAACTTTGCAATCACAATATAGAGCAATCCCTAGGAGCACTCTTAAAAGACGCACAATTAAATTATACGAATCAATGCGCTATGAATTAGTTGAAATTTATAAATCGTTTAATGGTAGGGTTAGCATAACAACTGACATTTGGTCTGCTCCCCCACATTTAGAACCTTATATGTGTGTAACAGCACACTGGATAGATCGAAATTGGATTATGCAAAAAAGAATAATTGCTTTTGAGACAATGCCAGAAAGACATATCGGTGAAAACATAAAATATAGATTAGTAGAGATATGTAGAGAATGGAACTTATTAGATAAAATATTTTGTTGTTCAACTGATAATGCAACCGCGAACATTAAATGTATAGAACTTTTGTTTAACGAACCTGCTTTTAGTTTAATCCTTGGGGGTAGCTTATTACACATACGTTGTTGTGCGCATATAATTAACTTATCTTGCCAAGCAGGCATAAAACAATTAAGTGATTTATTAGAACCAATTAGGGATATAGTGAAATGGCTTAGGATCGGAAAGATAAAAAGACGACATAAACAATTATGTGACCAATACCAACTTAAAAAAGTGTATTGGTCATTAGATACTCCTACACGTTGGGGCTCAACCAACGATTTATTAAGAAAGGCGATTGCTTATCGCCCAGTAATAACACAACTATATAGTGAGTGTACAGATAGTTTCATAGCTGATGACACTTGGGAATTAGCTATAGGTGTACATAACATATTAGAAGCGTATGACCACGCGACTAAGATTTTTTCTTATGTTTATGAACCGAACGTTCACTTAGTAATAAGTGAATGTATTACTATTTTTTATCATCTCCTTAAATATACACATGAAGATACTAACCCAAAATTGAGGCCGATTCTTGCAGATATGATGGAAAAATGGCAAGCATATTTTACCGATTTTCCTTATATTTATGGAATCGCAACCATTTTGGACCCACGTTTTAAAACTGAGGTCCTTACTAAAGTAATAGGATTTTATTACCAATCGTTAGATCGCCCGTCTACTGATGTACATAATTATGTAGGAACATGTAAAAAATATTTAGCAGAACTCTATGATTTTTACGCTAGTGTATATAACCCGGAACGCGATATGTCTAGGCGTGCTAGCGTTTCGGCACGTCCCTCTTACTATAATTCGGTAATAGCTAACATAATGACTCAAGATGATAGTTTTGTAGGATCATCTTCTTCTTCCTCGACCTCATATTTAGAACTAGATAGTTATCTTAAACACCACTTTGAAATAGACCAAAGTATCTATGATATTTTGGAGTGGTGGAAAGAAAAATCTGTTAAATTTCCCATTTTATCGAGAATTGCAAAGGATATCCTTGCAATTCCCGCGTCAACAATTGCGTCGGAGTCTGCTTTTAGTGTAGGTAGAAGAGTTTTGGACGAAAAGCGATCTCGTCTTGCTCCACATAGTATTCAAATATGTGTTTGCAAGAAAGATTGGGATCAAGCGGAGATTCGAACACAAGGACTAAGGAATGATGATGATCAAGACGACGATGATGATCCATGGATGATGATGGATACATCTGCATCATCGTCAAGAGGAGAGTCAGTGGAAGCATCTAATCAACCACATGATGATGACGAAGACGAATAGGATCAATCCGACAAACGACAACGATAAATCAACATTCAACAACTATAAATAAAAGGTATGACAAAGAACTACGTGGGCTTTGATTCCTTCGGGATACGTAGGCAGCTTAGTATTCATTTGGGTACTAGGTTCAAGTCCATTTTCTCCCTCTTTTTTTATTAATCATCTTTATCGACATTATCATTGATTCGTTTCTTATTAATTTATTTTTTTCATTCTTTTTAGTAAATATTTCAATAACGATGACAACTTGACATGCAATGAATTTCGCTAATAATCAAGTAATCATCAAAGGTACGTCCGCGATATTATAGTATTTTTTTATTATATAAATATTTAAAGAAAAAATAAAAATGGAACCGATGGTCCGACCCGCCCGTCCCGTAATTTGGAACCGCCGGAACCGCCTCATGAACCGCCAAGGAACCGTTTGGAACCGCCCGGAACCGGAACCGGAACCGGAATCGTTCGCGACAGGTTCCAAATGGAACCGGAACCGGGTGGAACCGGAACCGGATGGAACCGGAACGGAACCGGACCAACCCGGACCGTGGCCATGCCTAAAGCCAACCCTGATAAGATACAGGCAATCAGGGACATGAAGTCCCCAGGATCCGTAAAAGAAGTTCAAAAGCTAACAGGATGCATAGCCGCTTTGGGAAGGTTTTTATCCCAGTTCGCGGATAGATGTTCGCCCTTCTTCAAAACCCTCAAGCAAAGCAAGTTCGAGTGGACAAAAGAAGCCGAGGATTCCTTCCAGCAGTTGAAAAAGCACTTGTCTTCTTTACCGAAGCTAGTCTCGCCATACAACGGGGAAAAACTGGTCTTATATGTCTCGGTCTCCGAATACTCTCTGTCAGGAGTACTGATTGCCGAAAGAGAAAAGAAGCAACTCCCCGTATACTATGTCAGTCACGCCTTTCGAGGATCTGAAGGAAACTATAGCGAAGTAGAAAAAGTCTTATTTGCAATCGTGATGGCAAGAAGAAAACTGAAACCTTACTTCCAATCCCACCAGATCATCGTCAGATCCAGCCAACCTGTGAAAAAGATTCTGGAAGGAAAGAATAAATCAAGCCGCGTCACTGGTTGGGCTAATCAACTTGCGACTTTCAGCATCGAATATGAACCACGAACGGCGATCAAAGCACAAGCTTTGGCGGACTTCATTGCCGAAAGCACTATCCCCCAACATCTTGTGCCTAATCAAGAATGGAAGTTATATGTGGATGGATCCTCGACACAATTAGCAAGCGGAGCTGGGTTGCTGATCGTGTCTTCTGCAGGGGTCCGTATGGAAAGAGCGGTGAGATTCGAGTTCGCGGCCTCTAACAATGAAGCGGAATACGAAGCATTACTCATGGGGCTCAAAATCTGTCATGAAGCAGGGGCGAGAGTATTATCCGCTTTTTCTGACTCCCAGTTAATAGTCGGACAAGTAAACGGAGAATTCGAGGCCAAAGATGAAGGCATGAAGATGTACCTGCAACAAGTAAAAGAATTTGTCAAGAAATTCGACAAATTCACATTAATCCACATCCCAAGATCTCAAAACGCTTAAGCTGATTCCTTGGCAAAAACTCGCCAGCTCAGCTGAAACAGCCGCGGCTCGCGATATTATCTGGGAAGTTCTTCCGAACCCCAGTATCAACCTCATGGTTAACACAATTGATAGATCAGGTATGTGGATGGAACCGTACATCAAATTTCTGCAGAATCAGACGCTCCCCCATGACGAGAATCAAGCCAAAATGCTTCAAAAGAAGGCCAGATGGTTCAAGCTCCACGAAGGCACGCTCTAATAAAAAATCATATACCCATCCCCTCTTGAAGTGTGTTTCTCTTGAAGAAGAAAACTACATCCTTCGCGAAATACATGAAGGCGGATGCAATATACATCAAGGAGTACGAACCGTCATTGGCAAAGTCCTCAGAAGCGGATATTACTGGCCCTCTCTTAGGGAAGACGCGGAAACCTTAGTCAAGCGATGTCCCAAATGCCAATACCATTCAAAGATTGAAAGAAAACCATCAAACTACCTGTTTGTCATGCAAGCCGTCTTACCGTTCGACAAATGGGGTATGGATCTCCTTGGCCCCTTCCCTCCCGCAAAGGGACAACGCAAATTCATTATAGTGGCCATTGATTATTTCACCAAGTACGTGGAAGCAGAGCCCCTCAGCTCCGTCACGGATAACCAAGTCTGCCAGTTCATATGGCGAAATATCATCACAAGATACGGCATTCCCCGTGTGATCATCACTGACAATGGAAGACAATTTGTCAGTAAGAACACAACACAATAATGTGACAAATTTGGCATTCAAATTCGTTTCAGCTCCGTATCTCGGCCACAAATAAATGGGCAAGTCGAATCAGAAAACAAGGAGATCCTAAACGGTATTAAAAAGAAGATAGAAGGGCTTAAAGGTACTTGGGACGAAGAATTACCCGGCATCCTGTGGGCAAGCCGAACAACCGTCAAAGAAGCAACGAGTCATACCCCATTCTCTCTGGTATATGGATCTGAAGCAGTGCTTCCAGTAGAGATAGGCATACCCTCCAAAAGGGTTACCTATTACTCACACGACGAGAATGAACAGAGGAAAAGGGAGAACTTGGATCTGCTTCCAGAAACACGGGGGAACGCATTATTAAGGTCCATGGCCCAGAAGCAAAAAATGATTCGCAACTTCAACCCGCTCGTCAAAACCAAACATATTCATGTGGGGGACTATGTCCTACGCAAAGTCGAAGCCACGGGGAAAATCGTAGAGAAAGGAAAGCTTGGAGCCAACTGGGATGGTCCTTTCAAAATCAGACGTGTCATCAAACCTGGAACCTTTGAACTGGAAGACATGAAATGAAAGAAGCTACCCTGTCCATGGAATGAAGATCATCTGAAAAAATACTTCATTTAATAAGATTCGCAAGAGGCCAGTCTGATCATTATTGTCATCACAAGTTCGTCCCACGGCATTATCACATTGTTCAGAATCAGTTGTATTTCATCCCGCGGCATGAGTCGCGTTGTCATTACATTTTTCAATAATAATCGAGATTTCATTTTTCGGACTTACCCGGCTCTAAAAAGTATTCAGTTATATTCTACTTCTACCGGTAATATTGCAAATCTTATAAAATTCAGTTGTGTCCATAAGTCGGACCCCTTGAGAGGGGTCCCATATCCAAATTAACTCTAAGACATCACGAATCTGTGACATCGACAAGTCGGACCCCCAGATTAGGGTCCCAAAGTTCAAAATTATTCTAAGTAATTCGCTAGGATGTTTCCTAACCGGGACATCGACAAGTCGGACCCTCAGATTGGGGTCCCAAGTTCAAAATTCTTCCAAGTCGGACCCCCAGATTGGGGTCCCAAAGTTCAAAATTATTCTAAGTAATTCGCTAATATGTTTCCTAACCGGGACATCGACAAGTCGGACCCTCAGATTGGGGTCCCAAGTTCAAAATTCTCCCAAGTAAAAATCTCACTTGATGTTCCCTAACCGTGACATCGACAAATCGGACCCTTGGATGGGGGTCTCAAGTTCAAAATCATTTTAAGTAAATATTTAGCTGGATGTTTCCTGTCCGCAACATCGACAAGTCGGACCCTCTGATAGGGGTCCTAAGTTCAAAATTAGACTAAGTAAATTTTTAAGGTTACCCGGCCGTGACATCGATAAGTCGGACCCTTAAATTGGTTCCAAGGTCGAAGTTGTCAAGTTTACTCAAAGTAAATATCGTCTAGCCGTGACATCAATTAAAAATTATTTCTCGCCTATTGATGGAAAGAAGCCGCGGCCAATGAAATAGAATTGGAAATACTTAAACACAGCAATACGTTGGTATCAAGAATAATCATTGATCATAAGAATAATTCAGCGCACGAATTGATTCTATTCAAGGTTACAAAAGTTAAATATTACAAAAATTTATATTACAAAAATCAGAGATCATCCAAGAAGGCGTCTACATCTCCCTCCGGATCTTGAGGAGGGGACCCGGCCACTCCCTCGCCAAGGCTCGGAGTGAAGCTTATGAATTCTTCAACATCGAACGGCTCCACTTCGATCTCGGATAAGTCCCTGGATAAGCCTTGGAGGTTTTTGCCCTCGTCAAACAGCAGATTGGATAAGTCTAAGCACAAACTCTCCAGCTTAGAAAGCGCCAAGTTCTCGGGGACATCCGAGGCTGAGGGAGGAGAGAGAGAGAGTTTGTCCAAATCAAGACATAAGGCCTCCCTTTCAGCAGCAAGGTCCACTCTCTCCGACCACTCCCTCACCTCTTCCGCGTCCCAATGGGGGTCCACCAGCACCGCTGACTCCCGCTCCAAAATCGGAGCTAGGTTAGCCAAAGCTTCGTTCCCCTTTTCGTTTGCCTTCTCAAGGAGGGAATCGAAGTCGACGCCTAACTCCGCGGCAGCCAGGCGAAATTTTTCATCGCTTATCATGGTAAAGGCGCCCACAATTTCCGTGGTCAGCGCCCCCAAGAAACTTGACGCCTCCGGCTCATCCGAGGTCAACCAATCCCTTACCATCCGCGACTTCCTACCCAAGAAAAGCTTGTATATTCTTGCCGCGGACAACAAGGTTTGGAACTTATCCGAATCATCAGACACCTGACGCAGAAGTGACTAGTTTTGTCGCCCCAGCCTGGCATGAATATCCGTCAGGTGCCCGATCTCATGGCCAAGGGTGGCCGACATGTTTGACGCCGCGTCCAAATTAGCCACGGTTCCCTCTAGCTGCTTTCTGGCCCTCTCTCGCCATTCTTCTGTGCTGACTAAGCGCTCTTTCAGTTCGACGCACTTCGCCAGCTTCTCTTTTAAGACAGGCAGCTCCTCAAGATCCGCCCTCAGCCTCTTCAGCTCCTCTTCTTGTTCATGGCAGTGAGAAGTGAGGGCCGCCAGGGTTTCTCTGTCCGCGGCACTCTGATGACTGAGGTTCAATTCAAACGATAACCTCAAGTATGTCTGCAAAAAGGAATCAGGTCAATAGATCATCCGTCAGTCTTAATTCAAACAGACTATGAAAAACGTAACATCATACCTCAGCCGCCGAGGCCTGGAGTTGGCGAACCTTGTCGACAGGAGGCAGGGACTCCAGATGATCGACGTCCTTCCGGCTGATCAGATGGGACGTGCCCTGTTGAAACGGGTGATCATACCCTTGTGACCCAATTCATTGAAGAGGGTATCGTATTGGAAGGGTGTGACCTTCCTACGACGATACACCTCTTCTATCCGCGGCTCTGGGGCCGCAGACGACTCCCCGACCGTCTCCTTGCCTTTATGGGAGATGGGGGCCTCGGCCGGGGGAGTCGATGTCTCCTCTCCCGCCAACCTCGCTTGTAGAGGTACGGTGGTGTGTATGGTATCAAGGGAGGCCCTCTTTGCCGCGCTCTCCCCGTGGGAAGGAGAGTCTCTTTTTCTCTTTCTCTCCTTCCCACTCTTCTTTTTCCTTGATTCCCTCTTCTTAGAGGGGATTACCCTCTGAGAGTCATCGGGAATGTGGACTCTCCTCCTCTCCTCGTGGAGGCGGAGAGCCTCCTCCTCGCTGGGCACTTCATCTAGCCCCTTCTCTACTGTTGCCGAGTCCTATAAGAGAAAAAGTTAGAAGGAATCAAAGAAATCTCTCAGTTCGGAAAAAATGTATGAAGTTATACATTTGGAGGAAGAGGTAGAGGCTTTTCCGCGGGCCGTTGGATGGCCCCTTGAGCAACTCTCATAACATTGAATTTCTTCATTAGTTCTGGACTTTTCGCTCGAAGGTTTTCCTTGGCTATCCCTGCAAAACCACGAGTTAGAAACAAGCAAACATACCATAGAAAAGAGAAGGAAGAAATCCGACAACTCTTACTCCGATCGATAGCCAAGCTGATGCCGAATGCTGAGAGGAGGTTCTCATTCTCCAACTCAGGACGACCTGGTATCCAGTTGAGCTGGACGTTCATGGGTTTCCTTCCCAATTGAACGTCCATCTTTGCGTATTCAATGATCACCGCGTCACTAAAAGAACACTGCGGGATCCCATTATTAAAACCCGAAAGGTTGGGTTTGATGTCGAAGGAGGTTTTAATATTCCATCCTCCCGAATTGTATAGGTAGGCGAACTTCGTCCTATACCCCTTTTGGTTATCGGGGAGGTCGTGGACTATCCAGCCACAGCCGTATGATTGTGAGTTACATAGGCGGGCTCTAAATATATATCTAAATGCGGTGAGCGTTGGTGGCACGGCCAAAACTTTACATAAGATCAAAAATGCCACCATACAACCCCAGGCGTTTGGGTATAACTCAGATACTGAAACGTTCAAAAACTCTAACACCTCCCTAAAAAATGGGTGAAGAGGAAACCTAAGTCCTAATTCAAAAGATGGAAAATATACGGCTATACAGTGTGGGGGAGGAAACCTAACGGTGTCATAATTTCCCGGGGTAATAATATTTATGTTGTCTTTTTCAAACCCCATTTTTGAGAGATGGCTTCCCGACGCTTGTCTAGGTCTCTCTTGGTTTGTAAATCTATGAAATAATTAAGGGGATCGCCGTTGGGAATGTAGAATGGAGGAGGAACTGGCGCTGCGCTCTCCCTTCCAGAAGACTCGACTGATCCTTCAATGTTTTCTATATCTACATACAATAACCCTTCTAGGTCAGGATTTATTCGCGGCAAGTAATTGGAAAAGAAAGCAACGCTCACTTCCCAAGGAGCAGTTTTCATTATCTCCGGAGGATATACAGGGGATACAGACGACTCATCCCTGGCTTTTATTGGTTCATAATGGGGGGTGATTCTCACTGAACTACTTTCGTCCGAATCATTCATTAATAACCCCTCTTTATTAAAGCGTCTACATGCTACCAAAGGAATTTCTGTCGGGATATCCGAGTTAATGTCGAAGTTAGCTATTATCTCATGAGTAGCCGCGACATCCATATTAATGATAATCAAAAAATAGTAGGCGAAACTTGTGAAGGATAGGGGCTAATTTCATAAAATTAATTCAAAACTAAATATTCAAGAATGCGAAGAACAATCTGAAGAACAGTTTGAAGATTAATGTGAAGAAATTCAAGAAATTTGAAGAAAGATTTGAATACCTTGAAAATATTTTGAAGATTTGTCAGAAATTTGATGAAGTTCTGTCAGAATCCTTGAAGATCTTCGAGAGGATTGTCAGAAGTTTGAAGAAGGATTGAAGATTCTCAGAGCGTCTCTCTCTACTTTCACTTTCTAGCGATATGAAGAATTGAGGGAATTAATGAGTTAGGTGAAGAAAGAACTGTTCCAACAATCCTATTTATTGCAGCAATAAATGTTGAAAACATCGAATCTAGACCTCCTTTGAATGAAAGGTGGTATCCAAAACTTAAACCGGGGAGTCGATAAGTCGGACCCCCTATAAGGGGACAAACGTCAAAGATTTGTCTAAGTATTTTCATATAATGTCCGTGAAGTCGATTAGTCGGACCCCCCATGAGGGGAAATATTGAAAATATTTTCTAAGTATCAGATCTTGATTATGACCGGGTACTTGATAAGTCGGACTACCAAGATGGGGTAAAATGACAACAGATTTTCTAAGTTATAAAAATTCTGTTAAAGCCGTAGGGTCGACAAGTCGGACCCTGAATTACACCCCAGAACGGATACGAATTATTTCAAGTATTGGGATGTCCGCATGGTCGATAAGTCGGACCCCCAAGTGCCCCTAGTTAGGGTGAAAACATTCTAAGTATGGGAGAGATGCTTCCGTTTTTTCAGTATCATCCGAGGCATGGAATTACAAAATCTTTCCGCGTCCTAGAATGAAAAGGGGGGACATGTTAGAACAAAGAAAGCGATTCTAAGCGATTCCAAGTCTTTTTTAATTCCCCGCAACATCTATAAGTCGGACTCCCTTAAGTACCTCAGTGAAGAATAAAAATCAAAGTATATATTCAAGCCGCGTCTTCCATACATGTGGCTCATTTAACTGGCGGGTCAACTCATTTATGCCGCGGTATCATATTTTCCCTTAACTCTCCGGCTCGAAGCACGATGATGAAAAGGAAGGTAGATCAGGTCAAACCAGCATCCTGTCCGTAGGGTCTATAAGTCGGACCCGCCTTGATGATGATCTCGTTCAAAGATATCCAGGTCCTTGGAAATCCGTGCGGTCGATAAGTCGGACCCTCCTTGGGGGCTGCCTTATTCCAAAATATTCTAAGTATTGAGGCTTCCGCGACATCAGTAGAGCATGTATCAAGATCCGACTCCTGCATCTATTCTTCTGCTGCTAAATAATAAGGGCAGACAAAGATATTCCGCGGCATGCTTGAAGCCGCGGCTTTGCTGATGTTATTTATTTTTCTTTTTCATGAAGCATCTCCTGCGGTTATTTTAAAAAGGCTATAACTTCTCCGTTACAACTCGGAACTCGGCATATCAATAGTCGATTTGAAGCTTACAATTCCAATTTTCAGGATCCTCCAGAGAATCTGCTAACTGACGGTTACTATTTCCACACGAAGAAAGATACTTCGATTCATCAAGGTTGCCTTTCTCACATCATTCTTCGTGCGTGGGGCTAACTGTCATGGTATCATTTATCTAATTCATTTATTTATTTAAAATTATTTACGTCATATTACCTTATTGCCCTTTGACCTTTCGCGTTGACTTTGACTTTCGGTCAACGGGCTTTTTTCTGAATTACCCATCTTCCTTGAATGGCCCATGGGCTAGTCACCTCTCATTACCCTAACTCCCTTCCAGAAAAGTAACTTCCCACTTCCCCTTAAATGCATGGTCATCCTTCTTTCATGGGGAACAACTGCCCATACCTCCCACGACCTTCACATTCCCTTCTCTGATGTAAATTCCTCCTTGAACATTATAAATAGGGACAACCATCAGAGAGGAGGGGATCATCTGAGAAACCATCTACAAGAGCCTTACTTGTTCTCTACTTCCATTTCAACTCCATTAGCCTACCAAAATTCTGTAGCATCCACCGCAACCTCTTGCATTTAGTTTATAATCATTTACTACATATCGTCATATCCACGTTCTAACTTGAGCGTCGGAGGGGTTTTCCGGGAGATCACCCCCCGGACAAGGCTAACGTGCTGTTTTGCAGGAATTCAAGTCGCTTCCTTCCACGAGTCGCTGCTCTTGATAACGCTTCCACTTACAGTATTTCAAGTGTTTTTCACTTCCTCGTTTCTTCACCGAAACAAGATCTATTACTGAGTAGATAAAATTTTTATTTTTTATTGTTTCGAGTTTCACCATTATAATTCAGTAATCTTGAATTCTTTATCAATTGCTTTTCATTTTTTTGAGTTTTATCGTTTTCCTTTTTCTTTTTTATCAATAGCAATTGAAAATGATGTATTGAAGAATATTCACTATAAAGATTTGGTTGATGAGTTTGCATCAAAAAGTGTTAGAAGAAGGACTCTTTTTTAAGTAGAAAGTTAGTATAAACATGAATTGTACTGGAGAATACTTGTAATATAAGTTTTTCAAGTAAAGTTTTTTATTTCTTTTTTTGTTGAGGGCCCAATATTAAGATTAGATCAGGGCCTCTAAATTGATTAAGATGACCCTAGATGGTAATCACATAATTCTATCATGGATATCAACTATTCTCCTAATTATATGAAACTGAATATTTAATATGATTAAAATTGATCCAACTAATCTTAAGTTTTCACTATATCGATTAATATCTTTTTACGACCTTACTAATTTGAATCCTCAAACATCCTTTTTATTGACTAAATTAGTATGAATTTAACTCAAATATACTTTAATCCTAAATTAATCTTAATCTCAAACTTCCGTTTATTGAAAAGGTTAATAAATATATTTAAACTAAAGTTCATTAAACATAGATTCAATCATAGATTCAATTTTCATACAATTAATCAAATAAAATCATACCATACTACAAATTATAATCAATCCCTTAATCCTAAGAAGGAAATCTACTCACTAATAAAGACAATAAATAAAACCCTAATTATGATAATAAACATGATACAAATAAATAAGAATACATTCAAATAAATAAATGAAGATTAAAATAAAAAGAAACTTAAATTGAAAGTAGCAAAGGAAAATAAAAACCAAGAAAAATAACTTACGAACTTGAAACTAAGAAATAACAATTGATCTAAGGCATGAATAATGAAAAACCTAATTTCTATTTCTACTTGGGGAACAATCCTTCTGAAAATAACTAAAGTAACCTAAGAAAAACTTAATTAATTAAAGGAAAAAGTATCTAGAATAATCCAACCTTTACTGATTTTTCTAAAATAATCCCACCTTTTGATTAACCTTCAATAAGCATAATTATTAAGTCACTCACCGAAAAACACTATTGGGTGACCAATAACCAAATAACATATTTATCTCATCAATTTTTTATTTAAAAAAAATTACTTCGAAGTAGAAGGCATTGAAGAAATTTCATTTCCTACAACTTTACAATTCATTCCGAATGAAATTTCAGAAATGAAATGTAAATTGTACTACTAAAACAAAACTAATTTTGCCACTCTGAAATTCCAAATCCCTATTTTACTCAATAATCCCTAATTTACTCGATTTTCATTTCCTTTCAATCTCTCTTCAAAATTACTCAGAAATTGCTCAAGTTTGGTTCCATTGATGAAGATAATTGCTTGTATTTTTCCTCGTTGAAGAAGAAAGCATGGTAAATAGTCATCAATCTCTAATTTTCTTGTTCAATCATCTGTATTTTACCATTTTTGGACGAAATTTATTATAAATATAATAATACAAAATACAAATTACGATTGAGATTTGTATTTTTTCTTCGTTGATGGCTAAATAAAACTTACAAAATAACACTAAGAAAAGCTTGAAGATGATCTTTATAACGACAACCGTTACCCGGAAACTTGAAACTTTTTGTAGGCGTGTAATCACTTTCCTTTTGTAATATTTCCCCCACAAAGGTACTTGAGTTTTAACTTGGAAATTCACAACCAGATATAAACAATACAACACACCCTTAGTATTAGGGTATGTCACTTAATGACAATGTGTTTGGTGAATTATAAACTTTGGAAATTCTATCAAAAAGTTTATAACTCCTTTTGAAAAAACATAAGTAAGAGAGAAATGAAGGATATGAGAATTCAACAATTAGCTATCTTTGACATTCTTCCCCAAGCCCCTATTTATACTAGCTCAAGTATAGCAAAGGGTCGTGGCACATTCAATCACCTATTGATGATCAACCATAATGACCATCAATCAATACCATTATAACTATGGTATTCATGAGCATTATTCCTTCTCATTATGCCTTTGTAACATCAGAATTGATATGGAATAAGAGAAGGAATCCAATACACTAAGGGGTTGTTTGATATCAATATTTTTAAGATTGGAAACGAAATTAATTAATTGTTACCATTACCAAGTGTTTGGAAAGGATGTTCAGATAATTGTTACTGTTTCTTGATGGTATTTGTTTCCCCCACTTTGTTACCTCTCAAATAGTTGAGGAAACAAGTACTGTAATTTTGTTTCTTCTCAAAATGTCACATTTAACACTTCTCCTCTTATAATTGTATATCAAAAACCACAATTGATGATTAGGTTGATATTGCCTTCTCCAAGTGCTTAACTAATGAATCTTACTAACCTTCTCAATCTTATTTTTTTTATTCTTTATTTTTAATTTTCTTTCTTGCATGCAATTGAAATTTTTAGGGATTAAAACTAAAAAGATGCACTACTTTATCTCTTTCTTTGATTCGTGATAATATTCAATTAAAATTATGATTATTAATTTCTCACTTTTTCCACAATTTAGTTTGATGTTCTCTCATCTACTACCTTAATCTTTGTCAATTTGATTAGCTTGATATTCAATTGCATTAATAGTTGATTTTTCTAATTTTCAAAGAAAATTCTACTATTCATTATCTCTGACATGATTTCTACTTTTGAAGATTGAATAAGTTTGGTATTTTCATTCTCCATCTTGGCTTATTTATAAATTTTTTTGTATGTTTTTTCTTAATTTTTTAAACTTAGCAAATTTCTTGGCAAAATTAACTTACTAGATGATGATGATGGTGATGGTGGTCTGGTGGTGCAGTGGGCCGATGGTTTTGATAGTGATGTAGAAGGTGTTATAAGTGCTCCATGACTTGGGGTTGGTGGTTTTCATGACATTATGGTGGTTTTTATATTAAGGAAAGAGGAAGGATGATTACGTGTAGTGAATTAAAGAATTCACAAGAAATTGTTTCCCTTTCTATTAATATATACCAAACAACCTAAAATAATAACAGTTACTATTACCGTTACTCTTGTTAACAAATTTCCTTTCCATTACTTTTTTAGTTTTGATACCAAACACTCCCTTAATTCAAAGTAAACGTAAAGATACAATATTCTGATTAGAAAAAAAAAAGCCGAATCGACTTTTGTCCCACTCACAAGAAAGCCGAGTCGGCTTCTTGTTGATTCGGCTTTCCAATTTTTCCTTTGTCCTATCCTTTGAACCCCTTTAGACCTTTTATTTTTAATACATTTTGTCCCACTAATATTCGTAGTACTTGGTGATAATTACTTTGAATTTAATATACAATAAATGTTCAACAACATTTTAGGTTTTTATACTCAAATTCAATTTTTATGTTCATTTTTTGATTTTGCAAGTGCATGTTTTTACGATAGGATTTTCCCTTTGATTCATAAAAGTCATAAATTCTTGATAAATGTTACTGGTTTGAATTAACGGCTATTATAAAATATGATTTGGAACTGAAAAAAAAAAAAGAAAAGGGGAGAGGAGGTTAAATTCTTAATTTCTTTAATGGAGATGGAAGAAATTAAAGGAACCAGTGTGTTTTAGGAGACATATAAAGAAACAAGAACATGAGTGTGGAGTTGCCTAAGAGACAACTGTAAAGACATTACCTACAGAACCGGTTAGTTTAAGAACAACAATATTTTCGAGTAAGTGACTCAGTAGTTGGAATTATTGAGGGTTAATCAAAAGGTTATTATAGGAGGAAATATCGGCATAATTTTCCAGTATATAACGCCGACTCGGCTATTACTCCTTCCATTTTGAAGCCGAGTCGGCTTTTGTCACTGACAAAAAAGTTCATTTTCCAGTGACTAAAGTTGACTCGATTTTTTTTTCCAAAAAGATGAAGTCGAAATTGGGCATATAATATACCATTGGAAAGATCTTAAAGTCTAATTTCTGATGCCACAAACTTTGCATCAATACGATTTTCCTATCAAAAGCTATGACCAAAATGCTGAACATATATCAAATTTCTCCACAAAAGTTTTGCATTATAAACACTTTTCTACTTTGTTGCTCATTTTCTTTGTTAACCATCTTCAACCAAGCTAAAATCTTCTTAGTAAACTCCGTCATCATTAAAACCATAAGAATTATATTTAAACAATCGAAACAGCTCAAAATCAGCATGAATAACCAAAATGGGTAAAATAGCATAAATCTGTAAACTAATTGTGAAATTACTAACAACGACTATCATTAAAGAGTATAAATTGATATAAATAAGTACAAGTAATTGCACTTATCAAACTCCCTCATGCTTAACATTTGCTTGTCCTCCAGCAAATCAAGGTGAAGAAAATGAAAATCAAGGCAAAGACATGGTCTCCAAATCTTAAACTACTTTTTATGCCTCTCTTTCCTAAGCTTTTATAATCCCAGTGTTGCCAAGAGTCCAAATATCCTAATCACTGTCCCTTTCACTTGGCTAAAACTAACACAATGCAATGCAAATAAGAGTAAAAAACAGAGAGTACTCAAAATTCCTATACTTCAACTTCCTTATAGCACCTAAAGAACATGAAAAAGAAAAAAATTCTACACTTATCCTTCTAATAGTGACCTACTTCTTATATTGCCAGCTCCAACTATAAATGAGACATAAAAAATTTAAAATCTCTCTTTATCTCTCATTTTGCCTAAGAAACGCATTTTTGGTTTTTTGTCCTAACTACTCAATAACTTTTCCATTTTCTCACTTGCTTACCTACTCATGTTGCTTTTTTGCCTAGATTGCCCTTTTAGATTTTCATTCTAGCTGACTTTTTCTCTTTTCAAATATTTTTATTTTTCTTTCCATTTTTTAATGAAGAACAATGTACAAACTCGGCTGTAAAAGTTAAAGTTACAATGCATATACAAGCTAAGTTCACACAAAATATAAGTTAGAAAACATGAATAAGAAAGCAATAGGTTCCCCATGCTTGCTTTTTATGGTGAGTAGCAAGAGGGTGTTAAGCCTACATTTTGGGATCAATTTTAGCCTTCTGGCTCACATGATGATTCCAGTCACACTCAAATCATCAACCCTGGTACAATCAACTATGGTGCGGTTCACTATGATTATTTTGTTAATTTCAACTATCCATCAAGTGATCAACAATTTTTGACAACTGAATTCACATGATTTTGATCAATCACCTTACACTCATGGTTACAATGAAAAACAACAACGTCATCGCCACTCAATCGCCACTCATTCTGATAGTGATCTTAGGTTTATAAGTGCAATGTATTATATTAGTTTGTAATGTAATGTAATGTATAAATTAGTTATTATTACCATATTTTATATTTGAATTAATTAATATTTATAACTAATTTGATACCTTAAATAATATAATACTTAAATTTTTTAATATTTTTAACCATAAGTTTAGCTAAAAATAAGTTTCATTCAACTGAATAAAGTTTTGTTTAGCTAAAATACTTTAACTTAGGGTTATTAAGCTTAGTTCATCTAATAATAAGTTTGATTCAGTTGAATCAATTTTAGTTTAACTAAAATAAACCGATAAATGTAAATTCACAACCACATCTTATCAACTTGATCTTCTAACAAACCAAACTTTACTGGTAACCGACAAGTTAATTAACTGACTACAACTCACATTGCTCCAAACACAATCAATTTCAACTTGAATAAATTGTAAAATAAACGTAAAGTTCAATCAACATAAAACTCAATTGAAGTGGATTTCAAGCGACTCGAATCCGATTACAACCAAAAGCACAACTCTAAATGTGATATTACCGATTTGAAATCAACTCGAATCTAAATAACACAACTCAACAAAATTGACCTGACACATAATCTAACCAAGCTCCATTCGATTTGCAGTATAGTTGATTTGGACTCGAATTGTATTCACCTAACTTGATATAAATCTGAACCAAAATTGACCCTACTCGAAACCGAAATTGACCTAATGTGGTATTGACTTGATATAGTCCCGTACTCAATTAGACCTGTAACTAAACCTACCCGAATTAAAGTGTAATAGTACCCACCCAAGAATATCGAAACCAAACAAACCCGACCAATTAACCAAATTTATACCCCTATACATTTTTTAATTAGGTTGTAATATAATTTAATTTGTTAATTATTTTATATTTTAATATTTTAAATTTGAATTAATTAATATTTAAAACTAATATATTACTTTATATTGAATTGATAAATATATTTAAAACTAATTAATGATATTATAATATTTAAACTATTTTATATTTAACTATAGACTCGATTCTCCCTTAATGCGATTTTGGTTTCAGAAAATCAAGTCGCATTACTCGTGATCCACGTGATAACTTCGTTAACACCAAGACTGCTTTTGCAATGCGTGCGTGACTGTGTTTTTTTTTTTCCATGGTCTTATCAGCTTATAAACTTTTAAATCAAAGGTAGCTAGGAATAATTTCTAGGAAAAACCAAAGCAGCAATCAGCATTTCTAGGAATCCAGCTCAACATGATCAAACTAAACATGTTGAAATTGATCGTCATTTCATAAAGGAAAAACTCGAGAAGAAAAAAAATTATTAGCCTTCCTTTTGTTCTATCAAAGAATCAGTTGGCAGATATCCTCACTAAGGCCGTAGGATCTGAAGCATTTAGTGACGCAATATGCAAGTTAGGTCTCGGTAAACCACACGACATAACTTGAGGGGCAGTGTAGGAAATAAGATAATAATAGGAAAATATATTGTAATTATTCTTAGGAAATATTGTGATTTGTATTTTATTCCTTTAATTATTTTGATTCCTAGTTTAGTTTTCATAATCCGTGTATAAAAAGGGGCCATTAGTGCTTTAATTAATCAATACAAAATCGAGTATTCACTCAAATTCTTTATTCCGCTAGTTTAATTCTTTTCAGTAGGAATATCATCACGCAGGTGGTTATTATGTAATAAGGTGCTTGCCTGACCACAAAAATGAGCTACATCCTGCATGCATTATGCATATGCATAAGGATTTAACTTGCGTTATCAATTTGTTGAGTAAGAGGATGATTTGTGCCCAGGCCAAAAGGTTATGTTCTCACGCCAAAAAACACACGTTTGATACTAATCATGTAACAGACTCAAAATTCTTAACCTTAATCTGCCGATTAATTATTTCGAATTTTAAATTCAAATCTCTAATCCTTTGATTATCCATTTTAAACCATCTTTAATTCCTAAACCTTTTACGATTTTGTAATTTCTTTCAAATATTAAACTTTAAAATAGTATTTTGTTTAAAATCTTTTTATAAGCACTAAAATATTATTTTATTATTTTATTATTTTATAGTACGAAAAGTAAAATTTTATTATTATATTTACGGTTTTGTAATGTGTTACGTTTTAACTTTCCTCCATAAACTAACATTATTACTTATTATTTTAACCTTATAATTGTGATTTAATTATTTTATATATAAAAATGAGCCATATTTTTATTGTTAACATTAAGTATAATTTAAGCAAAATTTTCTAAGTAAACTACATATTTTTATGATCAAATTTACCCATTATTTTAAAGTATATTCACTTGTACATATTAGAACAAAAATTTGATGAACCAAAATCCTTCCTATAGTAATCCATGATGTTCATGCCTTACACAAGCTACCACCATTTCGTTACACATGCTAACTTTCTTCTACACTCCAAACACTTACACATTCACTTACACACTCTAACTCTTACACATTCACTTACACACTCTAAATCACTTACACAAGTTAACCTTCTTTTATACTCCTAAACCTCTTTTTCATACAATCTAATGAACTACAAAGTTGCCCAAACCCATTATAAATACCCCTTAGCCATGAGATTGCTTACACCACCATCATCAAATCTTTCTAATATTCTTTCTTATATTTTCACTTCATTAAAATCTTACTACATTAATACCTTTATTATTAGTTGAAGAAATTCAAGAACATGGAGCTTAGATTACTCTTTATTTAGCTTAAATCATCATCATTATGGAGCATTATTCGGTTATTACTTTGGGTACTTAATGTATCATTATTTTTGAAGTTTAGATTTAATTATTTTGGGAGCTTAGAAGATCATCATTATTGTGGGAGTCTGGATTAATTATCTTTGGAGCATTATAATCTATCTTGGAGGATCTTATTTCTTATTATTTTTCTAATTAGTACTTAGTACTAATCCTTGGTGTTAGTATGGTATAACTTTTTACCCTACTCTTTTTGTGGAATTTTACATTATATTTACTTTATAATATGAAAAGTATGAAATATGCTGATATGTTCTATTAGGAAGTTAGTTTAATGAAATTATGATCAAGATTATATTAAGTATGTGTATGCTAAAAGTATTTTTAGTATGTTAATTTAATAATCTTTGAACAAGTTTAGGAAGTTGGATGCAAAATTACATTCTAGTGATATTAAGTATGACTCATGTTATGAACTAGTGCTAGTATGTTTATCAGTTATGTGTTACATTAGGAATGTTATTATATTTAAGAATTTTTATGTTAGAACTTTATTAATATGTTTATGTTAGCCTTCAAATTAGTTTATAAGGTAGTAAGTTATTTTATGAATTTATTTTTTTATTAAGTATGGTTATATGAAGAGTATTGTTATTATACTTTATTTTGAGATTTAAGTTTATCCTTAAGGTTATAGTAAATTTCTAAGTTATTACATAAAGTTTTTATTTTTGTAAGTGGTTATGTTAATTATTTAAATCTAGGATTTAGTTCAGCTTCTGATTCAGGCCGCAACAATTGTTATTTATCGAGAACTTCGCTGCTTTTTGTATCATTATTGATGACTTGATGATGACGTATTTTTTTCATTTTGAGGAAACAATATTTCTTATCAGATGTAATATTTTACTTTTGTTTTAAACAGTTTTAGTTTTTATGATTTAAAGTTTTTAACAGTTCGACATTTTGAGACTTCTGCAATATTTTTGTATTAAACAGTATTATTATCGAGATTGTCGCTCCTGTTACAAATCATTTGGCAGCATATGTAAGTCCCTTTATAGTCTAATGTACGTTGAACTGCCTAGGTTATTTTTTCAAAATAGGAAGGCATTGAGAATGGTTTATAAGTTTCCTGGAGTGAACAAGTACACCAACATACTTAAATGACATTTATCCCTAGATGAGCATTCATAGTTTATATTTATAACTAGCTACAAGGCTTGAAGAAATAGAAAAGTCATCATTAATAATCATTTATTATGTTAATTTAAACTAAATTGCCTTAAATTGATTAGTAAATTGCTATATAGGATTTATTAACACTGTATTTGGATAGAGATAAACGGAGGGAAAAAGAGGAGAGACTTGGAAGAATAAAGGATTTCACATTTGGAGTGAAAGGATTTGGAAGGAAAAAAATAGACAAACTTGGTTAAAAATACAATCTCTCTTAAATTGGATAGATTTGTAGAAAAACCACTTATTTTTTTATTATTTTTCCTTTCCTTTCCTCTTTATCCCTCCCCTTTCTTTCCCTTTGTTATTTTACTCTTCCCTTCCTATTTTTTCCTCTCCTAATTTAATATGCAAACATAATGTTATTATAAGTTTCGTACACCCTATTTGTACTTCACTCACCAAAAACTCCAATTAAATTAGAAGACAAATATGTTTTCCATTGAAAGGAAATAGGCAGGCCTTATTCATGTTTGGTAGAGTACCAATTTGCCTTTAATTCTTCTCTAAAGTGATGATGATGTTTCTAAATTCAAACATTTTCTAGTGGGATTATGTTTGGCTCGCGCGTGTTTCCTAACATGCCCTTTTCAAGGTCTTTTTTTTGTACATATATGACCTTTGAAATAAAACAAATTTAGGAAGACTGTAAAAAAGACTTTAGTTCATAATTGTCCATTATGTTAGTGGCTTATCATTGTAATAACAATGTTGAAAACATGTGGTATCATTATTGGAAAACTAGCTAGTAAAAGGAAAGGGTTGATTAAATATTGTTGGATACATTGCCGTGCCAAACACAGTTTATGAATTATTTAAATAAAAAATTACTAATTTTATATATGTAAATTATATATATAATTAAGTTATTACTATTAGATTGAGATATATATTAATAATATATATAAAACATAATCATAAACTCATGCACTAAACAATATAGATTATAAGTAATTACATAAAAATTGAACAAAAAGAACCTTATTCATCTTGATTTAATAGTTAAATAATACTTATGGTCCCCACATGTCTTCTACTAACTTCATTTTAACATTTTCATATTCTTTATGGTCCTACTTATTTTCCACTAACTTTACAAAAATATTTTTTATTAGTTGTGGTCCCCATATTTTTTTCCATTAACTTCTATTAAATATTTTTTAATGTTTAAGGTCTCTACTTTTTCTCAATTAAATTTATTATTCAATAAAATAATATGTCTATATCTAAAAGATTCTAGTTTTTAAATTTCCATGAACATTCCTTGTGAGAACTTCATTAAGGAACGAAGAGAATTTTTTTATTATAATAATCAACATATAACCTAATTTATTTATTTATGTGTTATAAGTTTGTCAAACATAGTTGATAGAATTATCATTTGAAATTGATTTCACCAACATCTTTTCCTTATTATTTACTTAAATGATTAATGTATAATCTATTTAATTTGCATAGCTTTTTAATATAGCCATGTAAGTAGCGTATATGATTATCTATACAAAATTGTTTCAAAATTATTTTCTTTTCTTAATTCTTAATTTATCACAAAAATATTTGAATGAAAATAAATTATTTTACATAAATAATTAATATGTTATAAGATATTTATCCATTGTAATTAAAGGATGCTACATATCTTAATTGATTGTATATGGTAAGAATTAGTAAATAAGATATAGTTTTAAAATCTTTTATAACTAATGTATTAAACAAATCAAATTAGAATGACATTACATGATATGGTAAAAAAATATTCGTCTAATAAAAACATGAAAAGAGCAGGTAAATTTTTACAGTGAAGTCTACATGTGTCCTAATTGTTTCTTCATTAGTATATTGTATAGATTTTAATTTTGCTGATACAATATTATTCGCTCTTTCCTTATAAATTTGCTATGATATTACTCATCATGATAAGTAATAAAATTATCTTGAAAAATAAGAAATGATATCTTATAAGAAGCCTTAATAAATAATTGAATTTTATTGGCCGCAAATGGATTGTCGCTGTCCTTCTCTCGCCAAATCCTGATCAAAGTCTTATGAACGAAATACACTGGATACTATGATAATGATAAAGGAGTATTTACATAGTGTTAATTGATTTTTTTTACTTTTTAATTGCACTATTTCCGTCATTTAATCTATTATTTATATTTGGAAGTAATATCGATATCATAATGATTTATATGATGTTAATTGATCTAATAGATTGCGTAATTTCCCGAAATACATTAGTAACAAAATTGCATAGACGAAAGTGTATATTTTATACAATTTATGTCAATAATAGCCAACAACGTTGTTCTTAAACATAGATCGGAAACTTTATCCAACCCTGAAAATTGATCCGAAACCTAATCGAAAAAACTAAGTTCAACCTCAAAAATTTTGATCCAAACCCGAAAAACCGTTAAAAAATGGGTTGATCGGGTTAGAGTCAGGGTTGACCGATTGAATTGTGCAACTTTTAAAAAGGGTGATCTCCATTTGGACGCACAAATAAAAAAAATTAATATTTCTTTATTTAACACATTCTTTACTTTTATACACTTCATATTTAGATTGTTGTTTTTTTTTTAAATGGAAATATCATAACAAGGTAAAAACACAAAATATTAACTGAATCAAAACCGCCGACATAAAAAACGCCGGGAGGGGAAAATGCCATAAGAAAAGGACCAATAATATCTAGACCCCCCAAAGAAAAACATAGGAGAAGACTATGAAATACAACATGTCAAATCCACAATCAGGCCACCAAAAACACTAAACAAGATACCAAAGCCACCAAACACCAACCCAAAAAAAACACACCTACACAAGACACCAAATCCTAAAAAAAAACTACCAAAATCTCACCGAACAAATCTAAACAAGACACTACCCAACACAAAATCAAAACCCAACGAAGCTAACAAGTCCACGCAGCATGCATTAACAGATCAGTAGCAGCACTGGACAGCCCAACAGCAAACCCTAATGTCATTGAAACAGATGGAACAGATGTTTCAAATGTTCCAGAAACTCCACAAAATAACCAACCAAACTGAAAACCCAACATCACTTAAAATTTCAGAAAAACTCACATACCACAATTATACGAAATGGTGCAAGCTAATGCACGTAGCAATTGGTGGTCGGGGGAGGCTCAATCACATCACTGCCGGACCCCCACCACCATCAGACCCGAATTACACCCAATGGGAACAACGAGATGCCATGGTTATAGCATGGATAATTGAGAACATAGACGGAGATATTGTAAACCAATTCCTAGACTACACAACAGCACACAGCCTATGGCAAGGGATCGAAAGTCTCTTAGGATGTGGTAGGGACGAACTACAAATTTTCGACTTAAGTTCAAGAGCAGCAACATTAAGGCAGGACAACGACAATATCGAAGTTTACTACGGTAAACTCAACACAATATGGAAAGAAATCGATCGGAGAATGCCAAATCCCATGACATGCCCACAGGATATAACAAAATTCAACAAATATATCCAAAGACAAAGATTGTATCAATTTCTCACGGGGATTAACGACAATTTAGACAAAGAAAGAAGAGATATTCTCAACAGTGAACCTTTACCGATGGTGGAGACAGCCTACGCATCAATCAGAAGGGAGATCACACGCCGGAACATTATGAACGGCGTCTCATCACCGGGAACTCGTCCCTCAGATATTGGATCGGGTTTAGCCACGAGAAACAAACCCTTCCAAAGAAGCCGAGAAGAGGATGACCGGAGGAAACTCCGTTGCACTCACTGTGGTGGTTCCAGGCATACAAAGGAGGGATGCTTCAAACTTGTGGGTACCCCGAGTGGTGGGATGATCTATAGAAAAGGAGAGCCGCCACCAAGGCACCGGCAAACCGGACCGGCGGCAAGGCTAACCTCAGTACTACCGATCAACCGACATCATGTCTTAAGTCAAGTGAACTGGGAGGATGGAGCAAAGGGGAAGGAGAGGCGACAGTAACCCCAGAACAGGGAGCCGTCAATGGTGAGGAACAGAAATGGGAAGAGAAAGCGATAATAGCCGTCAGACAAGGGCAAGGGGAAGGGCAGGCCAACCCTACTTACCCCCACCATCCTTTTTATAATGAAAAACCCTAAAACTCACCTCGCACTCCCGTCCACCCTCACATTCTAGCCCACTTACCCTTCCTCGGCCCAATATCTCTCCTGGCCCACAAAATATTACTCCCAAAGGCCTTCTTAGCCATAATGCAAGCTCTGAATGGATTTTTGACTGTGGGGCGACCGATACGATGACCTTTGACCCTAGTGATCTTTTATCCACCCATCCGACTAATCGAACCCATATCCAGACGGCTAATGGGGAGTATATACCAGTTGCCCAAGCTGGGGCAGTCAATATTTCCCCTTCTCTTCACCTTAAAAATTGTTTGTTAATTCCCAGTTTGTCTCATAAATTATTATCGGTTAGTCAGTTAACAAAGGACTTAAACTGTACTGTGCTGTTAACCTCTGCTAATTGTACTGTGCTGTTAACAAAGGAACGATCATTGGGCGTGGTACTGAAAGAGGTGGATTATACTATGTCAATGAGGTGATTCAAAATAGTGGTGCAATGCTTGCTCATGGATCTCCTGTTCACTAATTGAGGACTTGGCATCGCCGTTTAGGTCATCCATCCTTAGGTTATTTAAAACGACTTTTTCCTTCACTTAATAGCTGTAATGCATCTCTAGATTGTGAAACTTGTATCTTAGCTAAGAGTCACAAACAGTCCTATGTTCCTAGTAATACCCGTGCTCCAAAACCCTTTGATATTTTGCATTCTGATGTATGGGGCCCAGCCCCACATACTGACTCTCATGGTTTTTCATATTTTGTGTTATTTATTGATGATTGTTCTCGAATGTGCTGGGTTTATTTTTTGAAACACAAATCTGAGGTTTTTGATGTTTTTGTAAAATTCTATAACATGATTCTCACCCAGTTCCATGCACAACCTAAAATACTTCGCTCAGATAATGGTGGTGAATATATCTCTATTGCAATGAAACAGTTTTTCCTTGAGCATGGCCTAATTCATCAGACTTCCTGCCCCGACACTCCTCAACAAAATGGGGTTGCTGAACGAAAAAACCGTACCCTTCTTGAGGTTGCACGGGCTCTCATGTTTGACACTCATGTACCTGTACACTTTTGGCCTGAGGCCATTGCTACTGCCACCTATCTCACAAACCGACTTCCCACAAAAATCCTCCAATTCCAGACCCCTATTGCCATACTAAATAAGTTTACTCCTGTTCCCTCATCTCACTCCCTTCCTCCTCGCATCTTTGGATGTGTTGTGTATGTCCATCTTCCATCACGAGCCTGCACTAAATTTGAACCACGGGCAGTCAAATGTGTGTTTCTTGGGTACGGAACTACGCAAAAGGACTATCGATGTTATGACCCTGTCCATCACAAACTTTACACCACCATGGACTGTGACTTCCTTGAACATTCTTCCTACTACACCCACCCTCGGTCTCAGGGGGAGAGTATGAGTAAGGACCTCAGCTGGTTGACTCATCCTTTGGCTGACAGTCGAGCTCCCAAAGAGCAAGTAGGTACTACCACCGATATTGCCACAGACATTGTCATTGATTCATCTCCTCAGTTTACTACTCCAGTCCCTGAGCATCCGGCCGACAGAGAGGTAACACCGAGCCCGAGTCAGGTAACACCGAGTCCTACTGACTATACTGTGCCAAGGAGTGGTGTTGTCCCCAGGAAATACAATTTGCCCCCTCGAAGTACAAGAGGAATGCCCCCGAAGAGGTATGATCCCGAGTATGAATCCCAGAGATCCCGATATCCTGTTGGTAGACCGGATGATGAACATCTTTCACAGACAGCTGTTGCCTTTAATGCATCCCTTTATTCCGGTACCATTCCGAACACCATTGAAGAAGCCCTTCAAGAACCAAAGTGGAAGCAAGCTATGGACGAAGAGATCATGGCTCTCCAGAAAAACGGAACGTGGGAGAAGTGCAGATTACCAGGTGATAAGAAGACGGTTGGATGTAAATGGGTTTTCTCAGTCAAATATCATGCTGATGGAACCATTGAGAGGTATAAAGCAAGGCTTGTTGCTAAAGGGTACACACAGACTTACGGCGTAGACTACTCAGAAACCTTCTCACCTGTGGCTAAAATCGACACCATTCGAGTCCTATTCTCCGTAGCAGCAAATAAAGAGTGGCCTCTGTTTCAATTTGATGTAAAAAACGCCTTCCTACATGGAGAGATTGAAGAAGAGGTATACATGAAGCCACCACCCGGGTATTCGGATGAGTATAGCCAAGGAGAGGGGTGTCGACTTAAAAGAGCACTATATGGCTTGAAACAATCCCCTAGAGCGTGGTTCGGTAGATTCACTACAGCAATGAAGAGATTTGGCTACAAACAGAGCAACTCAGATCATACCCTATTTCTCAGGAGAAGTGGAAAACAAATTACATGCCTCGTGATTTATGTAGATGATATGGTGATTACCGGAAACAACCCCAAGGAAATTGACCGTCTCAGGAGCAAATTATTCCAAGAGTTTGAGATGAAGGATTTGGGACAACTGAAATACTTCCTAGGAATAGAAGTTCTAAGGTCAAGGAAGGGGATATTCATCAATCAGAGAAAGTACATCTTAGACCTCTTAGCAGAAACAGGCATGTTAGACTGCAAGCCAGCGGATACACCTATGGTGGGTAATCATGGTCTACAAATTGTTGAAGGGGCAGAAGCAGCAGACCAAGATCGCTATAGACGGATAGTGGGAAAGTTGATTTACTTATCCCACACGAGACCAGATATTGCCTACGCAGTAGGGATTGTAAGCAAGTTCATGCATCAACCTCAAGTGGAGCACATGGCAGCGGTCCTGAGGATCCTGAGATACTTAAAGGGAACCAGTAATAAAGGAGTCCTCTACTCAAAGAATGATAATCTTGATCTTATTGGTTACACAGATGCAGATTGGGCTGGTGATCGGGACGACAGGAAGTCTACTTCAGGATACTTCACTCTTGTAGGGGGTAATCTAGTCACCTGGAAGAGTAAGAAACAGAAGGTGGTTGCCCTGTCCAGTGCTGAAGCAGAATTTAGAGGGATAGCAAAAGGAGTTACAGAGATTCTATGGATTAGGAAACTTCTAGGAGAGCTAGGCTTTCATCAGACACAGGCCAGCCTTCTATATTGTGATAACACAGCAGCAATAAGCATCTCCGAAAATCCAGTCCAACATGATCGAACGAAACATGTAGAGATTGATCGACACTTTATCAAGGAGAAACTAGAAAGCAAGGTCATCCGTCTTCCCTTCATCAGATCTAAAGACCAACTAGCCGACATTCTCACAAAAGCAGTTTCATCACAGGTCTTCAACAGCACTCTATGCAAGTTAGGCATCGGTGACCCCACGACCTAACTTGAGGGGGAGTATTGGAAAGCAGAAGTTTATACATTTTACAGTTACATTAGGCAGTTTATGCAATAGGCAGTTATCCTTAGTCAGTTATTAGGCAGTTATCCTTAGTCAGTTATTAGGCAGTTATTAAGTAGTTCTCTTGAGTCAGTTACATTATACATGTATATATTGAAAAAAAAAAAAAACCATGTTAAATTAGGTTGGACTTATTGTGAATGCCTGCATATTAACGGGGGAACACGAGGTGCACACACTTCATAAGCCAAGGAGATATATACCATCCCAAAACCATATGGCCATGGGAAGAAGGTCTCTAATAGCTTATAAAGCGTGTACACCATTTTCAATTTATCGATGTGGGATAACTCATCCCCACAATCAAAACCCAACGAAGCTAACAAGTCCACGCAGCATGCATTAACAGATCAGTAGCAGCACTGGACAGCCCAACAACATCCCATAGAAGCAACATAAGTCAGAAACCACTACCACCTCACCAACACAGCAGTAGACCACAAACAGCAATCAACCCGCCTATAGCAGTAACCACAGTACAACATACCACAAATAGGTAGCCCTCCTACTACATCAGTAGCAACAAAACCCCAAGAACTAAAACCAGCAGCTAGCACCAAAGATCAAAACAGCAACCAACACATAAGCAACCAAATTAAAAGATCTAACACAACCCAGCAGCAGCTAAACCAACCAGCTAACAGACCCCATACTTGCACCAACAGGCTTCCCCCTGCAATAGCTAACAGCTAGCACACCCATCATCAGCAGCAGACGACATAAATAGAAACCACCACCCTAACCCACCATCCACAAGCACATTACCAACCTATAACAGTAACAACACCCCACCACAAGATACACCCAAAAGCACCAAAACCCAAACACACACGACCAAAACACACCCAACGCATCAAATACGTACAGACCAAGCAACTACTAGCAAGAAGGGACAACAAACTTACAACTGTACAAACAAAACAGAAACACAACCAAAAAATAAAACAAGAACCAAAACCCCACCCTAAAACCCTACAAGACAACACACTCAAAAGACCAAAACAAAACTAACACCGTGCCATCAGAACCGGATACAAAAACATAGGCCGAACAAAAACCAACAAAACTTGAAAAACAACATATTCAAGAACAAAAATGCACATGCATATCAAAAATATCATCACAACTAGCATAGCCTAGCCCCCCATCCATAACTTCGTTGCCCACACGCTCAACCGTAAATGATGTGCTCATTTATGAGCATATTTAAACCCTTGTATTGTGTGAATTTTCATGCTCTTCAATCATTTATATGCACATTATGCGTGATTTTACCTTATTCTTGGCTTCGAGTTGTTTTATGGTTGTTTCAGGTGTTTTTGAAAGCATCAAGGTCAATATCCATGTGTTTAAAGTTTTGGCACGCATATTGAGACTTTCCCCGAAGATATTACGTTATTGGAAGCCCCTTTGTGCCTCAAAAGACTCAAGAGCAAGTTAAATGGCCATGATTCGACCGAATGCACCATCCATTTAGTCAGATGAAGCTGGTGGAGGCTAAGAAAAGATTTCAAACATCATTGGAATAGGCGAATTAACAAGGATTCGACCGAATGATGTATATTCGACCGAATGGTCAATACATTCGGCCGAAAGAAGTTGTAGCCAAGATTTCACAATTCTTCTGTTTTGGGCGAATGGTGCTGGATTCGACCAAATGTATGGGATTTGACTGAATGGCTTCTCACATGCGACCGAATGATGTGTCCAGCAGCTTCAGAACTTCAAGCCTCCACGATATTCGATGAGTCTGTTCTAAACTGTATGAAATTTCTTCTCAATCAAGACTTAAAGACCCAATTTCTGTAGAAATCCCCATCTATCATTCATCTTAACCCTCATACATTCCCTAGTGTAGTTTATTTTTGTTCTTAAGCATTCTTTAGTTCATTAAACCCTAGCTTTCCATAATTTATGCTTTCAATCCTTCTAGGTTCAAGTTTTCTACTTGCTAGCATTGGATTTCAACTTTCATTTATGAGTATTGATCTTCTATTTACTTTTGAGTTCATTTATTGCACTTGTTCTCTTGTTTGCATTTACTGTTTCTTTCGACTAGTCTTTATATAATCCTTTTAATCTTGTTGGTTTTATTTAATGTTCATTATGTTTATGGTTGTTGGTTCACTTCCCTTATATTCATCTATCATGAGTCAGTAGTTCTTTTTGGGGTTTTGATTAGTGAAACTAGGAGTAACCACATCGTTCATTGTTTAAGATTAGAGAAAAGATGATAATACTTAGTCCTTGAAACCCAATACGAATCTTGTCCTACAACTCCTTTGGAGACATAGGGCGATCATAGGTCGTTCGTTGTGATTTATGGAATCACCAACTTCCTCTCATATTCATGGGTGTCTAGACTGATTATTGTTTGATTTCCTTTACCTAACATACCTTGATTTGAAATCACTTTCCAAGGGTGAATCTAACCCCGCTTTATTTCCTTTGATTTGTATCGTCATTTATCTTTACTTGTTATTTTTTTCTTTAGTTTTAGAAAGTATTCAATTACAAATTCCTTGTTATATTGAGATATAGAGTTTATCGATATGCTTTATCCTCGTGGTTCGATCCCCTACCCCAATATACTTGTGTAGTGCGTAAGTTGTTATTAGTATCGTTTAATTGGGGTCTAGTATACACAACATGCGAAAACCCTTTATCAGTACACGCAACATAATAATCACATGATCTCGAGATGGAAACATCTGTTCAAATTTAACTTTATAGCGCTCAAACCACAAACACCAGACAGCATAAAAAACAATAGCATTCCACAACCCAACCAACGACTTCCTATGCATATTCCTGCTAACCAAATCACACTGTGCAGATCACCTTCTAAAACACCTGGAATACCTCGCCATTCCAAAACACTCATCCAAATTGACTATGAAAATGAAGAAGTTAGCAATATATGATCATTCCATGCAAGTAAATTCATACTAAAAGATTAACAACACCATATAAACAAAATAGAATAAAACATAACACATACATGGCATGTAGGCTAAGGTTCAGGCTCCTCCAAAAGCTGTATTCGCTTGGATCGTCGTATCTCGGCAAGGACATTACTCTCATCCACAATTGAGGCGCCAGTAAGCTTTAAAATCCTCCATCTATCCTCAGCTTCTTTGGAAATATCTATCGCAATGTGCCCTATCTCTGGTAGGAGCTTCTCTTTTCTACCCCTCTTTCGAGTCGTACTTGTTAAAGTTTGCTCCACCTTTTGTAATGTAGTCAAAGATCCAACCACTCCTGCAGGTGGGGCACCACATACAATTGAACCCCTACCCCCACAGCTACCTTTTTTATCAAGACCAGCAACCACTACACCCATGTGTTCAGTAGCATCTTCATGCAGACCCTTCAACCATATGTGTCCCCTCAGTCTATCCCTTTTCCACTGGTACCAACTCAATAATATCACTTCCATCCTCATTTACTAACATTCCTTTTTCACCCACATTTAAAACAAATTCCCCTTGGGACTCAGCTCGATCCAGCTCCCCCAGAACCACAACTTTGCCTATTTCCCTTTTCAGTCTACCCCTCTACTCATACATATCTCCCGTGTCATCTCCCTACCTTGATTTCTAGACCCATATCTCGTGCCCACTTCTTTCAGTACGAAGTAAAATACTATAGTCAATTTGGGTTTGCACCTTAGTTCTGACAAGCATGCGAGCATGTGTTAGGCACTTTATGCTTTCCGTAGGATTATCGAAACCAATTACTGGACCCTTGATACCACCAATGTTCTTAAAGGTCTCTTTGCAACATAAATATAGTGGAATACCAAAGCACTCTACCTAGACCAATCTCTCATCAAACCTGAAACCCTCAGAACACAAATCTAAGTCATCAAAAAAGTCCTATAACAGACTACTTAAATCCCATGCCTCCTCCGCATCCTTCTCTGTCTCAAAAACAAGTAAAATTTTAGTTGGAGAAAGTAATTTCATTACCATAAAAGGTAGTTTAAGGGTTGTGATGTCCGCCATAAGCGTAGTTTGATACTCCACCTAATACATCTCCCCCACGAGAGCCTTCTTCACCCATACAACAATTTCTTGGTTGATTACCCTAGGAATTGCCGTTTGAATCCAATAGCCAGAGGGTTCTTAGTCCTTTTACAAAGACTATCGTTTTTGACATCCTCATCTTTAAAGTGAACATTCTTCTTCTGAAAGTTTTTTTCACTGCCACCATCCTGATTTACATACCCCTTCACCTATCATCCACGCATATGCCCTGTTTTCCTAGAATATGTATTCTCATCCCGCAAAATTTGCTTACTCGGATTATTCAATCTTTCCTACAACTTACCCTTCGAAGCTTCCACCATATCTCCCTGCCCATCCTTTCCCCTTATCCCTAGATGAGAACCACCCTTCGCAACATCAGCGAACATCCTATCATCTCTTATGGCAGGTCTCCACCATCCGTTCTTTTTGAGATCCTAGTTGTAGATGAGTCCTTTGAGTAAAATTGTTCCCCATCCTTCCTATATTTGGCCAAAGATACTTCTAGACGTCGCCCTTGTACCAATACACCATCCCATTTCCTTTGCGCATCATCAGCATCTACCTTATGGCATATCTAACAAATCCAAATATGTTATCTCCAATGGCCTCTTCTTGTTTGAAACAAAAATATTCAGCACCTAACCATTAACACAAAACAAATCTTAAATTCATTGTTTATCCATGCCTAATAGAAGATTATCTACAAAAAGCAAAAAGCCCTCACCCCTCAGATTTCTCCCAATCAGATTGTGAAATATACTTATCTAAACGCCTTCTTTGAACCCTAGTACTGTATTCGTAATCCTTACCCAGTTCTTGACCCATACGCCTACTTCCATAGCCTCAGGTTCAAAATCATGAACATAACGATCAGGAGAAAGATATTGATCCATTGACTAATTAGGTTTCCGGTGTCTAGGAATCAATATCATATAATCATGGTAGTACATGCACATCATCACAAGAGTGGAGCAAAGACCTCAAACCTTCCGGCAGCTGCAACCAAAACCCAGAATCACGAACCAGAAACGTTACTTGAGAACTTTTTTCTTGCAAACACGAACAAGATTGAGAGAAGAATCTTCAAAAAAAACACGAACAATACAACCAAATTCATAAAGTGTGAATGAAAAGGCAGCAAAATTCACGAACAAACAGATTTAAATTGTTGTATTATGTTTGAGTCATTTGTAATTTTGGATATCTTTCTGGTAGCATGATGCATTATAGAATTTTTAATGAAGCTTTACTTGAATTATTATTATTAGGGAAATTTGCAAAGAAACACCTTTTAAAACCCCTATTTTGTAAAGAAACACCTTTTATAATTTTTTTTTGTAAAAAAACACCTTTTAAGAGACTTTTTTTTAAAAAAAACACCTTAAATCAGTTTCCGGTGACTTTTGTCAACTTTCCGGCGTTGACTGGCATAGTCAACGCCGGAAAGTTGACAAAAGTCACCGGAAACTGATTTAAGGTGTTTTTTTAAAAAAAAAAGTCTCTTAAAAGGTGTTTTTTTACAAAAAAAAATTATAAAAGGTGTTTCTTTACAAAAAAAAAAGGTTTTAAAAGGTGTTTCTTTTAAATAATAAAAAAAAAATTTTAAAAATTGTTATTTTTTTTATTTTTGTTTTTATTATTATTATTATTATTATTATTATTATTATTATTATTATTATTATTAATTTTTTTAAAAAAACTTTTTTTTTATATAATAATAAAAATAAAAATTTTTTTCAAAAAATAATATTAATGATAAAAATAAAAATAAAAATAAAAACAAAAATTTTAAAAAAAGTTAAAAAAAATTTTAAAAAAATTAATAATAATAAAAAAAATAAAAAGTATAAAAAATATAAAATAACAATAATAATAATTAAAAATAATAATAATTATTATAAAATTAAAAATAAAAATAAAATTAAAATTTTTTTTTTAAAAAAGAATTATAATAATAATAATAATAAAAAAAAAAAATAAATAATAATAATAATAATAATAATAATAATAATAATAATAATAATAATAATAATAATAATAATAATAATAATAATAATAATAATAATAATAATAATAATAATAAATATTATTATTCTTTTTTTTAAAAAAAATATTTTTAAAATTTTATATTTATTTTTAATTTTATTATTATTATTATTATTTTAATTATTATTATTGTTATTTTATATTTTTTTTATACTTTTTATTTTTTTTATTATTATTAATTTTTTTTTAGTTTTTTTTAACTATTTTTAAAATTTTTGTTTTTATTTTTATTTTTATTTTTCTTTTTATTATTAATATTATTTTTTAAAAATTTTTTTATTTTTATTATTTTATAAAAAAAAATTTTTTTAAAAATTTAAAAAAATAATTAACAATAATAATAATAATAATAATAATAATAATAATAATAATAATAATAATAATAACAAAATAAAAAAAAAATAATAATTTAAAAAAAAATTTTTTTTTAAAGAAACACCTTTTATAATTTTTTTTGTAAAAAAACACCTTTTAAGAGACTTTTTTTTTTAAAAAAACACCTTAAATCAGATGCCGGTGACTTTTGTCAACTTTCCGGCGTTGACTGGCATAGTCAACGCCGGAAAGTTGACAAAAGTCACCGGAAACTGATTTAAGGTGTTTTTTTTTAAAAAAAGTCTCTTAAAAGGTGTTTTTTTACAAAAAAAATTATAAAAGGTGTTTCTTTACAAAAAAAGGGTTTTAAAAGGTGTTTCTTTGCAAATTTCCCAACTTTTTATTATACGTAACTAGATATATTAATAATTGAAGTAATGTATTAAACAACATAAAAAAATAGTGTATTAAACAGCATAAAAAGTCAAATGTTATAATTATTTTAAATCGAACTAAGTGCAAACAAGGGAAAAGGATACATAGGAAATACGGAGGGGGGTCAACCCTAATAGATTATGGACGTGGTTGCTGAAAAATTATCCACTATCAAAGAATTATGCATCATGATAGCTTTAAATTCTTAAATTCAATACTTAGATTTTCTTTTATGTCTTTGTATTAGTCCCATTTATTTTTGAGTTAATATTCACTTATCACACTTAATATATATTTATTCTTAATCTATAAGTTAAAACATAATCAAGTGGGTTCTTGTTTGATTTATTTCAATGCAAGGAATATTAATATCAAATTTTCATAATTTTTAATCAAACATAATTAGAGATATTAAAGGTTAAAATATTGCCTCGACAAATATAAAAAAAGTAAATATAATTAATAGGTTAAATAAGAGGGAGTATCACTCTAGTGCCCCTCAGCCTAATAAATTTTTACAATTTTTTTAGTCAATCTCTTTTACATGAGGACAATTTTTTTTTTCACCACTTTTTTTCTTTTTTCATTAATATATATAATTTTCCCTTCAATATCATAAACACAATTTAAATGTTGTAGTTTCTTAATCTTTGTACAATATACCACTGTTGTAATAGAAGTATATTTATTCTCATTGGGGTTTTAATTTTGATTTTTTGGTGTGGTGTTTTTATTAGGGCGTCTAAAATGACTTGTTGCGTTTGGGTGTCTTGGTGTTATTTTTTGACTGTTGTAGTGCATAGTCTATCCCTTTGCCTTTTGTTTGGGTAACTTGGTTCCTTCAAGGGTCATGTTTCAATGGTCTTTTTCCTTTCGGAGTTTTTTATGCTGACAGTTTATGACTGCTTAATTTCCAGTATTTTTTTTCTTTCAATAATAATATTTCTATTTTTTTTTAAAAGAAACTATTTTCTAAACCTTAGATGGGAATAGGATGAGAATATTTTTCCTTTTTTGAACTAATTGATCCTAATAAACACTTTAGGTTGAGTCTTTCTTACACATGATCTCTCCTTTTGTGTACTAAGAAGAACTTTTATATTTATCAATCTTTTTCCGTTTCATTATTTATATTAGTCAAATTTCTTACGTATTGTCATCATATCTTCAGAACCATTATTTTATACTTGTTTAGTGATCAGATGATGAAAAGAAATAAAGATTTTAAACTTTATTGACCCAAATAGGTATTTATTGACCATTATTCAAGACCCTGTCGGGTATTTATTGACCCAAATAGGTATTATAGTTACTATGTTAAACTTAAGTTGGTAATTTTATATATAAGAGCATCCATATTACCATATTGGTGACCTTTTTAGAGGTTATATCATCAAATTATGGCAAAAAATAATATTAATGGTGATCCAAAATCAGATGAGTTATGAAAGGTTGGGCAATTGGATCAACATATGACCAGTTTAAGCAAGCGGTCGTCTCTTATTTTTTCCAAACCATGTGCCATGTGTCGTCATATAATTGGGCGGTATAGAAAAATTTGCAATAACCTGCTATGCGTTTCCGCATAGCAGCTTGCAGTTGGTTCAAAAAAAGCCACTTATTTTTCTTAATTGCTATTTTCTGATCAAAATAAATTTCAAAAAAAAAATATCAACGATTTTATTTTTTCCAAATCTATAAAATGAGATCAATTGTGATATTTTTTGAAATATTTTCAAAAATTATAATTTGTTTGCTAATTTCCTACCTCTTTCTTAATTTGTTATAAAATCCCACAAAAATCCTTCAAATTTTCACAAAAAAATTGATTCAAACAATATAAATCTTTTTAAAAAAACTAATTTAAATTTTTTTAAAAATTAAATTTATCTTGTTCATAAAAATATAGTTATTAAGAAAAAAAAATAAAAATAGTAATAAAATAAGGGAGAGGACGTATAGTGGGCTAGATAAAAAGTAAGAGAGAGAATATAATGACCTTTTAAAAGAGATCATTGTGAATAAGATTAGGTTAAAAGATGAACTTTAGAAGAGAGGAAAATAGTGAAATTATAAGAAAACCTTTTTTGGGTCATGAGTAATGATGCTTTAAGGGTTGGGTACGTTAATACACGATCAGGTTTCATAGATCGTTATGAGATTTTATTCGCGTTTTTTATTAGTGTTAGGCAATTTTTTTAAAAGAAATTTAATACTAATAATTCATTGATAAAAATATCATATGACATTTATAACAGAATAACAATCAATTAAATACATAACAATTTAAATCAAACAAAAAATAAGTAGGTTTGGGCATAGTATCTTTAAAACTATATAAATCTCTTTTGTCCCTCTATTTTCTTAGCACTGTACAATAACTTTTAGCAACGATTATTTTCTAGTTGTTGCCAAAGCATTTGTTGTTACAAAAACATTGTGTCATTAGGCCTGGCAAAACTTAATACATTTTACTAAATGTACATGAACCTAACAAAAAATAAGTAGATTTGGGTTGAGATTTTTGACCCAATTAGTTAAATGGATCGACTCGATCTAATATGTTTCTTTATTAGGGTTAAGTTAAGGTCAGATATTTGATCATAAAATAAACTGTATAACTCATTTAATTATAAGAATTAGTTTCGAATTAAATCATTAGTAAACCTGGACTTAAATCATTTAATATCATCCTACTTTTCTTACAAAATAAACAACTCAAAAACTAAAGTTTTAAAATTGCGGCCTAAAGAATAAGTGTAGCCAATGTTAAAAATCTTTAAATGAAAACAAAAACCTCCAAACAGATTAAAATGGTTGAAATCAAGTTCACTTGATCTGTATGAACTGATCTATTATAGATCAAGTTAGGGTTGGAATTTTCGATCCCTTTAACCAAATGGAGTATATTCCGGTACAAGTTTGAAAGCAGAAATTGCTATATCAAATACAATGATGAAATTGCTATATATGCCTTAGATAAAATAAGAGATAATGCAAGGGCGCATTTTCAAATATTTAAATCCAGGTTCCGATACAAACCCAAAATTTAGTTGAGGTGAACCAAAAGAACAAAACTTCAAGCGCCAAAAAGACAGTGCTGTCAAAAGCCCCAAGAGCAACAAAGATCAGAATCTTTTTCGGATGATATAGTTGGAAGCCTTACAATATCTACAAAGAATTTTCAGAGATGCATAGATTATAGATTCTGAAACTTATGGGCTCAAATAAGTCAAATTGCATCAGATGTGAGCAAGATTCAAAATCAACAGTTTGAAAAACTTTCCTTTCAAACTTAAATGAACCTGCAACATAGCGAATGTCTGATAACACATCGAAGAGGTAAGAATATAAAACAAATAAATAATAAAAATTCTACTAAAAAAAAGTTTTTCCTTTTGGTTTTAAGTGTTGAAATAGCGATGACAAAAAACGACAACAGCATACTCATCGCCACAGACGGCGGATTGGCAACGAATTAACCATCGCCCTTTAAAAATTGGACGTGGGCGACGACAGGGCGATGGCCTGGTGTGGTCACCAACAGAGAACAAAAAGGGACGATTGCTGGGGTTCTTCCACCCCCAGCTCGTTGCCAGTCTTTTTAAACAGTCAAATTTTGGAGAACAGAAAATAGTGACGGCCGGGGGTGGTAGCCAGCACACCGCCACATATGTCAATTTTTTTTGTTTTTCTTAAAACTCCTGGCGACGGGAATGTGTCGAGCCGCTCGTTGCCATTTTCTTTCACATTTTTTTAAAATTTAATTATAAAATGGCGATGAATTTGTGGTTGTCATGTCGTCGCTATATTTTGTATTAATAAACAAGACATATCTTTTCATTGTTATTTATTGTTATATTTCGGAAACGAAAGCAAAGAGGGATTCACAAAGGTTAGTGGTTTTGATTATTTTATAATTTAGTACTATTTTATTTGTTTTTTTATTTACATGAATTGTTTTATATATTTTTATTGTCATTAATTTGATTTAATAATTCAAATTAGAATAACTATATTATTATCGTATATAAGGGTTAAAAATGAATGGTAGTCAAGAAAGAAGTTGGAAAAAAAAAAGTTTAGTTTAAGATTTATGAGAGGGTTAGAACAGTTTTTGAATTTTGCTCATAGAAATAGCTTATGTTCTAAGATTAGATATCCTTGTAAAAAGTGCAGAAACTGTTGTTATAAGGAACCAAATGAAATAAGAGAACCTCTAATAAGAAAGGGTTTTGTTGAAAATTACTATGAGTGGAAATATTATCAAAACACAGAGGTAGGAACAAGTCTTGATGTTTTAGCGGTAGTAGGAGAGCAATCGTCAAACAATCCAAATCCTTACTCACGAATGGTGTATGATGCAGCTGCTAGTATATTCCTAGATACTTATCATCAGTTTCTTTCCCTAAAGTCTAATGTTGTACCGGTAGATGATGAACTACCGGTACACGTTGACGAATATCCAAACCCTCATTGTCGAAAGTTCTTTGAAATGTTGAATTCTGTAGATAGTCCTTTATTTGAAGGTTGTAGAATTCACACCAAGATGTCTATTATTGGTTGACTTACAAACTTGAAGACAAACCATCGCCTCACTGAGAGGTGTTACGACGATATTTGTGCTATTGTTAATGAAGTGTTACTAGAAGAGAATACGATGATAAATAACTTCTATGAAACCAAAAAACAAATAGCTGCCCTTGGATTACCCGTTGAGAAGATAGATTGTTGTCCTAACTAATGTATGATATATAGAGGGAACAATGCGAATGCAAATTGTTGTCATATTTAAGAAACTTTTAGGTGGAGAAGAAACAATAATGGTGATAAGGTTTCGCGGAAACAATTTTGTTATTTTACTCTAGGCCCCAAATTACAGAGAATGTATGCTTCAAAGGCAACTGCTAGTCATATGAGGTGGCACGCAAAGCACCACACTGAAGATGGAGAGATAATTCATCCGTCCAATGCTCAAGCGTGGTGGACTTTAAACGACATGCATCCGGACTTTGCATTGGAGACTCGAAACGTATGGCTTGGTTTGTGTGTACTGATGGTTTTAACCCCTTTGGAAGTTCGGGGCAACAATATTCATCGTGGCCCTTAATTGTCTTCTATACAATCTTTCACCATGGATGTGTATGAAGAAGTCGTATATGTTCTTGACGGTGATCGTCCCTGGGCTAAGTAATCCAAAACACAACATTAACTTATATCTTCAACTGTTGATACAAGAGTTGAATATGTTGTGGGAAGAGGGGATTTATATATTCGATGTCTCAAGAAGGGAGAATTTTTAACTACGAGCAGCTTTAATGTAGGCAATCAATGACTTTCCTTCTTATTCGATATTGTCTGGGTGGAGTACAACGGGGCGATATGCTTGCCCTTACTGCATTGATGATTCACAGGCTTCTTACTTCACACATAGCAAGAAGATATGTTGGTTTGACTTTCATAAAACGTTTTTAGATAGAAGTCACCCTTATAAGAGAAATAAAACAAATTTCAAATCTGGCGTTGTTGAGAAAAGAGATCCACCTATTGTTCGGACAGGACATGAATTGCTCGAAGAATTTAAACCAGTTTGGATTTTTGAGAGTCAATGAAGAAGACGCACTAGAACATAATAAGGAAGTTAGTAAGTACTCTTCTGGCTGGAAGAAGAGGAGCATGTTCTGGGATTCGCCGTATTGGAAAATGTACATGATTCGACATAATGTGAACGTTATGCACAAAGAGAAGAATGTATTTGATAACATACTCAATACGTTGATCTGTGTGCCAAACAAAACATATTGCTTTGTTTCTCGGACTAAGTCGCTTTAAGACATAAAAATAAAGCTAATATTAATATTTGTGGTCTAATATTAGACCACAAATATTAACATTATTAACTTTGTTTTTTTTTATGTCTTAAAGAGACTTAGTCCGAAAAATAAAGAGCTCTATGAGGTATTTATGAGGTAAGAAGTAAACATATTACTTCTTAATCTAATTAAGGGAATTACTAAGTATGTTAAATTTTTGAAAGAATTATTGAATGTTAAGAGAAAGCTAAAATCAAAAAAGAAGAAACATGTAAAAAAAGTGAAGAGCTCTAAACTGCATTTCAGAAAAAGTTACCACATAGGAATGAAGATCCAAGTATGTTTATTGTTCCTTGTGAAATTAGGGAAAAGAAATTTGATGTGCCCAATTGTTAGTAGGGAAGGGGCATGGAGGCTGGGCCCAAAAAGGAGACGTCCAATAAGGAAATGAAGGTTGGTGCC
>NC_080057.1:14875226-14892726 GCF_026212465.1 Amaranthus tricolor
TACGGACCTTCATGTCCAAGATTCTAACCGATTTCTCAGAGTAAGACAAGGATGTATCCAAATCCAAAGGTTCGGGATCTAAGACATGAGAGGCTGCGGCATGATATCGCTTAAGCTGCGACACATGAAACACGTCATGTACCTTCTTCAAGGAGTTTGGAAGGGCTTACCGATAAGCCATCTTACCCACACGTTCCAAGATTTCATATGGCCCTATGAATCGAGGGTTCAACTTTCCACAAGCACCAAAACGTACTACTCCGCGCATGGGTGACACGCGAAGCAATACCTGTTCTCCCACGGTGAATTCTTCTGGTCGGCGTTTCAAGTCAGCGTAAGACTTTTGACGATCCTGTGCCGCTTTCAAACGATCCCTTATCAACTTCACCTTTTCAATCGTCTGAAATAACAACTCAGGTCCCAAGGTCACCACTTCGGTGAAATCATCCCAATAAACCGGACTACGACAACGTCGTCCATACAAAGCCTCGAATGGAGCCATCTGAATAGATGCTTGATAACTGTTGTTGTAAGAAAATTCAACCAAATCCAAGTGTTCGTCCCACGACCCTTGCCATTCCATGGCAATAGCACGCAACATATCCTCTAATATCTGATTTTTCCGCTCTGTTTGCCCATCTGTCTGCGGATGAAAAGATGTACTATAAAGCAACATAGTACCCATTGCCTGTTGCAAGGTTTGCCATAAATGTGACAAATACCGTGTATCTCTATCGGACACAATAGTACGGGGCACACCATGAAATCGCACGACATACTTAATGTAAGCTCGAGCTAATTGTTCCATCTCCCAACGACAGTTCATAGGGATGAAACGTGCTGATTTAGTCAAACGATCCACTATAACCCATAACGCATTATTTCCCGCCTTCGTCCGGGGTAAACCCACAATAAAATCCATAGAGATATCATCCCATTTCCATACTAGTATGTCCAAAGGTTGTAGTAAACCTCCTGGTCTTTTATGCTCACTTTTAACCTTTTGACAAGTCAAACAGCGTGAGACATAATCCGCAATATCCTTCTTCATCCCAGACCACCAAAACATTAAATTAAGATCTTGATACATTTTATCACCGCCCGGATGGACTGAAAATTTCGTACAATGGGCCTCATCCAAGATACGTTCCTTTAAAGATTCCTCCCTTGTTGGTAAACACCAGCGACCCTTGAACCTCAAACTTCCATCTTCCTGAACAAAGAATCCCTCTGCTTTTCCTTCCCGTGCCTGTTCCTTTAACTTCAAAAGTTTCGGATCTTTATCCTGTGAGTTTAAAATTTCTTCAAAGAACGAAGGTCGAATAGCCAAGGCTTTCAGACACTCCTGTAACTCACCTTTACGTACCATTTCCAAATTTAATCTGGCAAAATCCCGATTTAACTCTTCAACTCCGTCTAAGGCGAACAATGAGGGATTAGACTTCCTACTCAACGCATCGGCTACCAAATTCTCTCGTCCCTCATGATATATGAACTCTAAATCATAATCTGTCATCAACTCTAGCCACCGACGTTGTCGCATGTTCAAATCAGGCTGAGTGTAGAGATACTTCAAACTCTGATGATTAGTGTAGATCTTACATTTGACACAATACAAGTAATGGCGCCATATTTTGAGAGCAAACACTATAGCAGCTAACTCCAGATCATGGGTAGGATAATTAACTTCATGTACTTTCAATTGTCGTGATGCGTACGCAATCACCTTACGGTCCTGCATCAGTACACAACCCAATCCTTTCTTCAATGCGTCACTGTAAACAGTATAATCCAACTTTGGGTCAGGTAAAGTAAGAACAGGGGCTGTGGTTAATCTTTCCTTCAAAGTTATGAAGGCTTGTTCACACTCATCAGTCCACTCGAACTTCTTCTCTTTCTTCATCAACGAAGTCATAAGCCGAGCAATTCATGAGAAATCTTTGACAAAACGACGGTAATACCCAGCCAAGCCTAAGAAACTTCGTACTTCGGTGACATTCTTTGGTGACGGCCAACTTCGAACTGCCTCTACTTTCGCCGGATCCACCGAAATACCCTCTTTAGAAACAAAATGACCCAAAATGAGACCTTTTCCAACCAAAAGTCACATTTTGACAATTTAGCGTGCAACTTATTTTCTCGCAGAGTTTGCAGGACTGAACGTAAATGTTTCTCATGATCATCCTGATCCCTCGAATATACTAATATGTCATCAATAAAGACAACCACGAACTTATCCAAGTACGCACTAAACACTTGGTTCATTAAACACATGAATGCAGCTGGAGCATTTGTCAACCCAAAAGGCATCACGGTGAACCCATAATGTCCATAACGTGTTCTAAAAGCTGTTTTATGTATATCTCCTTCGCCTATTCTTAGCTGATGATAACCCGATCTTAAGTCAATTTTCGAAAAGATCCGGACTCCTCTCAATTGATCAAATAAGTCATCTATCCGGGGTAATGGGTATTAATTCTTAACGGTTACCTTGTTTAACTCCCGGTAGTCGATGCATAACCTTAGACTACCATCTTTCTTCCTTACAAACAAAATTGGAGCCCCTCAAGGCGAAACACTAGGTCGAACATAACCCTTATCCAACAATTCTTCCAGCTGGGACTTTAATTCTTCCATCTCCTTTGGAGCCATACGATAAGGGGCCTTAGAATTCGATCCAGTCCCCGGTACCAAGTCAATCGTGAAGTCAATTTCCCGTTGAGGTGGCATTCCGGGAATCTCGTTAGGAAAAACATTCAAAAATTCATTCACTATAGCAATATCCTTGGGATCCTCCTCCTTCTTCCCCCCTGGCTGATATGACATAAGTACAAAGGGTGTCCTTGCCTCACGAGTCTTTCCAATTCTAATGTCGACACCAAATTCGTCCTGGGCCCCTTGGGAAACTTTCTATAATTAACGTTTTCCCCTCGTGGTCCTTCCAACAATACTCTTTGCTCTCTACATTCAATAGTGGCTTTATATCTTCCTAACTAATCCATCCCCAAAATTACCTCTAAGCCTTCCATATCTAATACATACAAGTTACTAGGAAAGACAACTTTCCCTATCTTCAAGGGTACATCCTTATACAGTCTATCACAACTGTACAATTTTCCCGACGGAACAGCCACCGTATAAGAAACTTGTTCAAAAGTTCCTAAATTTAATTCTTCTACTTTACTCTTTGCAAGAAATGAACATGTAGCTCCCGAATCAAATAATACATTCACAGCTATAGAATGAATGGCGAACGTACCTGTAACCACATCCGTCGCCTGGTCAACTTCTCTTGTACTGATCGCAGATACCCTTTCACTAGCCGTTTGTGCATTAATTCCTCCCACGTGATTGCCCCCATGATGCATTTCTGACCCTTATGCCCGGTTTCCATCTACCCCGCCTTGTCCCCCATTAAAAGGTCGTTGAAACCTCTGACCAGCATTACCACGATTTCCATTCCCGTACTGCTGGCTGATTTGACTGCTGGCGTTGATTAAATTCTGTTGTCGGTGTGGTCCACCCGGCTGTTGATTTCTACCCCCTTTCTTTATGTAGCATTCAAACTCCCTATGTCCTCTTTTGTGGCAAAAGTTACATTCGATCAAATTCCCATCACAATCTTTTCCCGGGTGGTTTCTCTTGCATCTTCTACAGAAATACTTCCTTTCATTGCCATCTCAGTCCAGTAATGGCTTAGCAGGCTTCGCGTCTCCTCTAAACCCAGAATTTGTACCAGACCCGCCTCCCTGAAAATTTCCGAAATTTCTTGCTTTCTTATGATAAAAGCCCGACAAGTTCTCCGAGGTATGACTCGAAACCTCTTTCCTCTTCTCAGGGACATTAACCCTTTCTTTTTCCTTCTCCTTCCTCAAAATATTCCCTATTTGAGACGCTCTCTTGTACATATGCTCCAGGTTGCTGTAATGATCACTTTCAATATGTTTTTGAATGTCATATAACAATCCCAACTCAAATCGCAGCATTTTCTTCTATTCAGTGGGAACATCATCAGGACAGTACTTGAGATATTCCATAAATTTGTGGTAATACTCATCAACAGTCATACCACCCATCTCTAACCGCGCAAACACGTTCGACTTATCTTTCCTTACGTGCAACGGATAGAATTGCTCCCGCATGGCCCTCTTAAGCAATTCCCAACCAAAATCCCCCTCAGCCTGCTCCAACAGCCCCAATCTACTGTTTGCTCACCAGTAGTCGGCTTCTCCAACAAAATAAAATGCAGCCTGATTGACCTTCAATTCTTTTGGACATTCTACTACATCAAAAAGTTTGTCAAATTCTCTTAAGCAGAGTTCAAGCTCCGATGGTTTCCCTTTACCATCGAAAGTCGAGGGTTTGCTCTGACTAATCCGTTTGCTCATTTCAGATGCTAATTTCGACGTAGACCTCTCTCGTGGTGCGCTTACACTAGATAACGCTTTCACCATATTTCTTAGCGTACGGTTAGCATCATGTCTAGACAGTCTCTTTCTTAACAAAGGAGGCATCTTCTGCAAGCAAAAAGAAGGTACTAATTACAAGAAGGACCTAGGGATTCGAAAGTTCTGGAGAAAGAACAGAATTTGACTTATCATACAACTACTTATTAACTAGAGCCTAGGTTTATTTATTTCTACATGTATATAACATTAGGCTTAAAAAGAACATTGTAAAAGCGACTCGATATATAATACACATCACAGCTCATTGGAAGAAACCACAAACATACTATGATATTTTATTGATATAACCTGATGCGTTTCAACTGATTCCCGCAGGATTTTACATTTTTTCAAAAAGATACTAATTTAAAAGATATAACTAAAGGAAAAACATTTTTAACGCCAAGCGTCCCAAGTGTCAGCACTCTTATCATAGATTGCTAAGTCAAAATCCTCATCATCTGCATCTTCCCCAGAATCAGAGCTGGAGTTTGAGAGATCTTCTTCTGATTCACTGTCACTATTTCTAGGGTGGTTTATTGGTACTTCCTCCACGTCTTCTTCGGGATCCTCTTCATCTGAGCAAACCCTATCAAGCCCAGTCCCATAGCCATATAGGTCATAGTGCGACCCCCAATTGCCACCCTCATCCTCGCTGGAAATCTCTATATAAGTAGGTGGTTCTCGCTCAGGCTCCCACATTTCGACCTCACTCTCCGACTGAACCACGGTTTCCACTAGTGGAGGGTCGGGTAAGTCCCGTTCCTTCAACGGTTCCATGACCACATCAGCATCGTCCGATATGTGGGGCTCGCCCTCCTTCCCGGGATCTACATGTTTCCTAGATTTGGCCAAACGATGTAATTCATTTAAGTCTAGATCTAAATCATAACATAGCCTATCAGCTTTTGCCTTAACCATACGCATCCTCTACCTATAATCATACTTTCGCCATCCCTTATTCTCCATATATCAACATTAGAGACTTCTCTCCAGGCAGTCTCTGGGTCAAACATCGATTCCTCGCTAGTCTCCCTGGGGGTGTGTGAGTCCATGGGTGTTCTTCCCTTACCCATATATCCTGATTCTACACAAAAATACAAAACAAAACATTACTTATCACCTAACAACATACAACACAAACACATATCAACCAATTTACATCCTACGGACTACTCCCCAACTCTCTACTAAGGTTGTTTATTCTTATATCATCTGAAGAACGTTGACTTTGATACCAATTGTAACGGTCCGGTTTAAATGACCCGGAAATCCATATGAAAATACAAATTTCGGTTCACTTTTCGGACTCTAGAGAAGACTTTTCTCTAGGACCGTCAACGTTCCATAGATAAACAAATATAGATAAACATAAAACAAAACCATTGTGAAAGGTAATCAGTCAGCGGAAGCTCTAACGTACAACTCAAGAGCCTAGAGACCTCTAAACAAACTAATCGAAATAGCGGAAGCGAAAAGAAAACTATCTCTTTTGTTACATTAATTCAGAGTTTTTTTTTCTACTCATAATCTAATACAAAAGGTAAAACATAGTCTTGATTATTACGGTTTCTACGTCGAGATCTCACACCAGACCCCACTTGCAATCAACCTACCAGTCGTTGTAAGACAACACCAGTAGCTTCCAAAGAAACAACCAATACAAGTTAGAGACTTCATACAAATATCAATCCGGTTGAATACAAACGGAAAGTTCATCCCAGCATGCATAGGCTCTATACATTTATTATTAATTAATCCCAGCTTGTAACGTTGCCCGTCCTGTTCGGGTCGTTCAAGTATAAACCATTCATTATTAGATAATTTCAAATTTGTAACGTTGCCCGTCCTGTTCGGGTCGTTCAAGTATAAAACCAATCCATTTGGTGAAATACACTTGGGAGAGCTAATCCCAAGGCAACCACCGACCTAAGACGTTGCCCGTCCTGTTCGGGTCGCTAAAGGCTAATGTATGCATACCCCATGGTGACCGTAATGATCCAAAACTGCCATGGGAACAATAATCCAAACCAATACGTTAACCCTTTTGGGTAACATAACCAAACGTCAACCCCTTTGGGTGACAAACATATAAATTCTCAATTTTCAATTAATTATTTCATATTATTTGAGGTGTCTAATCCTTATGTGATTTACAATGCCTCGATTAGAAATGAAACAACACTACTTGCACAACCATATAAACAGTATGGTCTAAGCGTGTACCTTTACACGCTGCAAATAACACTGCTCAAGCACAACCAAAATTTCGCCCTCTTATAAATGGAGGTCCTAAATAACACACACAAAACGACCACGTATTAGGACGTGTTTACACATTTAATCCACTTCATACTCTAAAATATCACTAAGACTTGATAATTTTTAATTGTTTACATCCAAATCCCAATAGTTCCAAATTACAAATTCTGATCGGTAACTTTAAAGGCCATTTCGGACAGATTAGAAAATTCAAATAAAAATCCGACTTCTCCATTGCGTTTGGAACGCGTCAACTACCTTGGGTGCCAAATTTCATAATTTCTAACATACATTTACTATTTTTAATTATTTTAAGAGTTTAGCGAGTTTTTAACGTAACGGTGCTTAAAACAACGGAAAACGACTAACGTTTCCGAGTCGGTACCTCTAACGAGGCGGAACAGCTGCTGCCGCCTACTTTTTTATATTATTATTATTTTTTTTATTCATTGTTATTATTAGTTTATATATACATTATCAACCATTTTTAAATCTCATGACCAAAATAACTCTTGCAAGGTCACATTCACAAAATACTTCAAGAGACTTGGAATTTCATAAATTATTAAATACCTAATTGTCTTAACAAATTACATTTTGTAGAGAATTATAAAACCAAATCACCCACACACACACACACACACACACACAAATATATATATATATATATATATATATATATATATATATATATATATATATATATATATATATATATATATATATATATATATATATATATATATATATATATATATATATATATATATATATATATATATATATATATATATATATATATATACATATATATATACATATATATATACATATATATATACATATATATATATACATATATATATATATATATATATATATATATATATATATATATATATATATATATATATACATATATATATATATATATATATATATATATATATATATATATATATACATATATATATATATATATATATATATATATATATATATATATATATATATATATACATATATATATATATATACATATATATATATATATATATATATATATATATAAATACATACATGTATATATATATATATACATATGTATATATATATATAAATATATATATATATATATATATATATATATATATATATATATATATATATATATATATATATATATATATATATATATATATATATATATATATATATATATATATATATATATATATATATATAACACAATCCATCTAAGAAATCAAATTTTGCTAAAGGATTATTAAACCCTTGGATGACTACATAACTTAATCCATACCAACTTAATTTCTACTAACAAATTGAAATTTAGTTAGAGAAATTTAAACCATAAAAGAAATTTATTTGAATATCAACAAAACTCAATTCTTATAACAAATTTAAACTTTGTTAAAGAATATAAATCAAGAACATAACTTAATTCTTTTAACAAAATTAAAGTTTATTAAAGGATTATTAGAGAAAATTACATAAAAAAAATATACACAATCCTCCTCAAAGTCATAGGATATCATCTTACATAAAAATATAATTCATCTTAGAAAGCCTTGTATATAAAATCTATAACTAGCAATTTCAATTAAACTTACCCCTTTGATCAAAAGATTGAATTGAGCAAACCAAAAAAAAATTTTTTTTCTTTGTGACAGCCGAAATCAGGAGCAAGGGAAGGAAAATTTATTTCTGATTTTTGTGATCACTTTTGGGGATTAAGAATGTGAAGACTTCAATTGAGGTTTAAAGGATTAATAGGAATTAATAATCACTTATTGTGCCAAAAACTCAATTATGAGAGGAGTTACAATACTCCTCCCATTCACCTATACTCAACCGGCTGCCCCTTTCTCATTCCCTCCTTAATTTTTGTTTTTTTTTGTTAATTAATTAATTAATTAAGTGATTGTTTTTTTTTTTGAAAACAGAAAAGAAACGCTACATGACAACAGCGTACGCGATAAAACGCGTTACCGTTAATATTTTAACTTACTTTATTTCTTATAGTTAACTATGTATAATAGTATAATTCAATATTACTTATTTATTTTATTTTATTATACTTTATTTTATAATATTTTATATATTTTTAATCCCAATAAATTACGGGGTGTTACAAGTAATGAGAGTAGAGTCATGAGTTGAAGATTTATCTTTGTTGTGAGAATGCTCTTTCAGTTCTAGCATGGAGCGAAGAGTATCAAAGCAAGGAACGGGAGACATGTGTGGAACCAAGGCTCGAAAAGTACGGTAGTCGGTAGTCAAACCATGGAGAACTTGAAGAGCTAACCGATTATTGATAATAGAAGTGCCAAGATTGTTAAGAGAAGTAGCAATATTTTCAAGTGCATTACAATAAGTTTTCACATTTGAGAAATTAGTAAGGGAAATCTCATTGAATTGAGACTCAAGGTCAAGAATACAGGAAGTTTTGTTGTTTTGAAAATTGTTCGTAATGCGAGTCCAAGCATCAAAAGCACTATCATCAGGACAGACGATCGATTTAAGAAGAGAAGGACTAATAGTACCATAAATCTGTGTGCGGACAATATCATCAAGAAGTTGTCATTCGGAGTCCTTAGAAACCGATGTTTTTGTAGAGTCATCGGGAAGGATATGAGAATCCACAAGATTAGCCCGACAATGAAGCTTAAAGAGAGTCACCCAAGAAATAAAATTTGTTCCTTCTTCATCAAGTTGAATGGGTACACATGTTTTAATGTTTGTGACTGAAGTAGCAGGGTTGATTTTTGTGGAAGCCATGAGAAAAGAAAGAAGAGAAGGGAGGAAGACAACGGTGGTGGAGTGGGCGGCACAACCGTGTGGGGAGGCTGTCGGCCCAAGAAAAGAGCAAGGCGGAAGAGAGGGAGGAAAGAACTAAGCTCTTGATACCATATTGGAAAATGGTTCCTAGCCATTCATTAACAATTTTGGGAGAATAAATACAAGATGGAATAATCAAGTTTTGGAAACTAAATAATCTGTATAATATTTACAAACAATAAAAAGATTTTGCAAGATATGCAAAATATGCAAAATACACAAAATATTACATCTAATATGGACAACATCGAGCCAACGACGTTAAACAATTGCTCTATTTGGGAGGCAACCCAAAGTTTGTTTTTATTTCTCCATCCATAATGGTACTGTCATTTTCTACAATAAAGACACTATTGAAGGATTATATATAAAGATTAATCTAACAATACATAGTAAATATGTATACAATTAATATAGATATATAAAACGTACATTTATTATATAGACTTTAATTACTAGAGAATGATGTTCGAATTTAGACTAATGATATTTAACTAAATAAAATTAAATATATAATTCTAAAAGGTCACACAAATAGAATAAGGATCAATTATTGAGCGTGTAATAAAAATTAAGATAAAAGACTTAATCCCCTTAATAAATGATATTAGGGTTTTTTTTCACATAGGGGTTTTGTACCTTTTGTATAAACGGACCTAGTAGTCAATTTTAGAAAAACTACACTCTAGTAAAAAATTTCTTATTTGTATCTTGATTTTAAACTTATTTGTATCTTATATTTAGGGTTACTAATAAGAGGGTTACAAATAGTGATGACCACGGTCCGGGTTCGGCCGGTTCCATTCCGGTTCCACCCAGTTCCGGTTCCATTTGGAACCTGATTCGAACATTCTGGTTCCGGTTCCGGGCGGTTCCACACGGTTCCTTTGCGGTTCATGAGGCGATTCCGGCGGTTTCAACTCACGGGTCGGGCGGGTCGGACCATCGGTTCCATTTTTTTTTTCCTTTAAATATAATATAAAAATACTATAATAATACGGACGTACCTTTGATGATTACTTGATTATTAGCGAAATTCATTGCTTGTCATCGTTATTAAAATATTTACTAAAAAGAATGAAAAAAATAAATTAATAAGAAACGAATCAACGATAAAGATGAGAGAAGAGTTTCTTCGTGGAGGTTCATTTTTGGTTTGTCAATTAATTTGAAAATATTATCGTTTACACTAATAGAAATAGTGGGAATGTCCATGTTATCCGTGTTATCATCCATACTCCGGGAAGAATAAGAAGGTTATACAAAATTACGTGAAAAAAAAAAAATTAATCTCATGACAGTTCGAAGATTATCAAGAACACGTTGAAGATTATCAAGAATAGTTTGAAGATTATCAAGAACAGTTTTAAAGATTATTAAGAACAATTTGAAGATTTGAAGAGCTTATTGAAGATCTTCAAAGAGAATCAAAGATATTCAAAAAATATTCAAAGAAAATCGAGAAATTGAAAAAATTTAAAGACTACTTGGTTGAAGATCTTAAAGAAATGTCAGAAAATTTGAAGGATTTTGTGGTTGTCAGAGCGTCTTTCACTAGCTTTCTCTTTCTAGAATTTGAAAATTTGAGAATTAGAGTCAAGGAAATGATGGAACTTTGACCTTAATTTCCCTATTTATATGGTCAATAAACGCTCACCTACCAAATCATCATTCCTGTCAAAACGATTTACTGAGATGATTAATTGCTACGCTTTATATATTTGAAGCATGTGGACTTCATTGCTAATTATTCTAGGTTATTTATCTTTTACTTATGCTCAATTAACATAACTAACATACTTAAAGTTTAGTACCCAAATTAACTTAATTAATTACTATTGATTAAGCCGCTAAAATAGGGGTTGTCTCAAGGATTAACAGAAAACTTTAAATTATGAGCTTCGTCCAAAATGCGCTCTATCGATGTCGGTTCTCCTATTGGCAAACACTACAGGCGCTTGAACCTCAACCTTCATCCTCATGAACAAAAAATCCCTCAGCTTTTCTCGCACGAACTTGCTCCTTCAACTTCACCAATTTGGGGTCCTTATCCTGAGAACTCAAAATTCCTTTGAAAAACGAAGGCTATATAGCCAAAGCGCTTAGACAACGTTATAGCTTGCCTTCTCGTATGACCTCCGAATTCATCTTGGAAAAATCTCGCTTTTACTCCTCAACTTCTCTCAAAACAACTAATTAATGACCGAATTTTCTGCTCAAATCATCAACAACTAAATTGGCCCACCCCTCACGGTAGATGAACTCAAGATCGTAATCAGTCATCAATTCCAACCTCCGATGTTGCAGCATGTTTAGGTCACTCAAGTTGTACTCTGATAGCACCTAACTCCAAATCGTGAGTAAGATAATTTACCTCATGCGTGCTCAATCGCCGTGAAGCGCATGCGATAACATTGTGGTCCTGCATAAGCACAGATCCTAAACCCTTCTTTGATGCGTAGCTGTAAACCGAATAATCCAATTTTTGGTTAGGTAGAGTAAGAACAAGGGATCGTAGTTAGCCTTTACTTCCAAGTCACAAAGGCTTGTTTACACTCATCAAACCACTCAAATTTCCTCTCCTTATTCATCATAGAATTCATAAGTTGAGCAATGCGAGAAAGATTCTTAACAAACCAACAATAAACCCAGCTAAGCCCAAGAACTTCTCACTCTTTGACGTTCTTTTGGTGACAACCAGCTCCAGATTGCCTCCACCTCCATCGGGTCCACCGAAACGCCCTCTTGAGAAACAAAATGTCCTAAAACGACACTTTTTCCAACCAGAAATCACACTTCGACAACCTTGCATACAGTTTATGTTCTCAAAGAGTTTGTGGAGTTAGACGTAGATGTCACTCATGTTCAGACTAATCCTTTAAATAAACCAATATCCCATTGATCAGGACCACTACGAACTTATCTAAGTAAGTACTAAATACCTGCTTCATCAAACACAAAAAAGCAACAGGGGCATTTGTTGACCCAACAGGCATCACAGTGAACTCGAAATGTCTGTATTAGGTTCTAAAAAAACCATTTTATGGATATCTCCCTCCAAAATCCTCTACTGATGGTATCCTTACCTCTAGTCAATGTTAAAAAAATCTTAGCTCCTCGTCATTGGTCAAAAAAATCATCTATTCGGGGTAACGGGTACTTGTTCATACTAGTCACCTTGTTTAACTCCCTATAGTAGATACATAATCTCAAACTGCCATCCGTCTTTTTCACAAACAGCACCGGAGCGCCCTAAGGTGAAATACTTGGTCGGATATAACCCTTATCCAAGAGTTCTTCAAGCTGAAACTTCAATTCCTCATCTCTTTTGGGGCCATGCGATACAAAGCCTTGCAATTTGGTCGTATTTCAGGTGCCAAGTCAATTGTGAAATCGATTTTCCGTTGAGGTGGCATACCGAGAATTTTTTTCAGGAAAAACATCTACGAACTCCCTCACAACAACAATATCATTAGGGTTTAGCTCCTTCTTCTACTCCTGCTTAATATAACACAATTACAAAGGGTGCTCTTGCCTTACCAACTTCCATATATCCAAAGTTGACACTGGGTTCGATCCACGCCCCGTGAGGGACTTTCGATATCTCACAACCTCCCCGAATGGTCCTTTCAACACTATACTCTGCTCCTCACCTTCACTAGTAGTTGTATACCTTTCTCTGATGCCACCATTTTCTTCCTTTATTTCTATTTACTGAGGACATTTCCCACAAGGACGATCCTCTTATAGATCCTTTCAAAGGTATAATATTTGTCACTTTCGATGTGATTTTGTATCTCGTATGACAAACCTAGCTCAAATCGTTGCATCTTCTTGTACTCCGTCGACACATCTTTTGGACAACACTTTAAGTACTCCATGAATTTGGGGTAATATTAATCTACTGTTAAACTCCCCATCACGAAATAAGCAAATTCATTTATCCTTGCAAACGTGGGGTTGGTAAATTTTTTTTCATAAGGCCTACTTAAACTCTTTCTATATAAGAAGTCCTTCACTCCCTTCTAACAACTCTTCCTTGATATTAGCCCGGCAATAGTATGTATCCTTAGTAAGGTCAAAAGCGGCTTAACTCACCCTCAACTTTTCGGGGCACTACCAAACATTGAATTCCCTCAACTAGTTTTTATTCTAGGGTTTTTCCTTCCTATTGAAGGTTGGAGGTTTATTATAGCTAATCCTTTTACTCATAGAGATTGTCTTTATCAGGCACATATTTGACATAATGATTCTAGTTAAAGATAAGATTTTTTAATATATATATATATTCATGCTATAAACAAAGCTTATAACATATTATAACTAATAATATAACTGACAAAAAGAACACAAATATATCAATTGCAAATCAAGATGCGGGTCATAACCTATAATATATCAAACTGACAACATCTTCCAACTGATGTGACAGGAAGATCATTCAAACGGCAGAAGTAGATCCTAATTCTTACTAACTAATGAAATATATAGGGTGATAATAAAATATAGATGACTAGGGTTTAACGTCTCTAAGATTTTTTTATATTTGTATTTCTATTATGGCCTAACGCAAAGTCTGCGTAGGCCTTAAAACGATTATCAAATTCTTTGAGCCCGTTACTAAATAGGATGATTCTCCTTTTCTATTTACGGTTGTTCGCTTAATATGGCTAGTCCTCTAGCTCATCGCAGAGGCTCTCTATCGTTGGCTTAAAAGGTGGTGCTCTAGCATCAATTAGGGCTTTAACCAAATTCCTTAAGGTGCGGTGATATCAGTTTCTAGTCATCCTTCTCCTTAAAATGACAGGCATTATAACCACGGCACAGACCAAAAGAATTATAAGTGATTCTCCTTAGGCCTATAACACGTGAAAATAAGGGTAAACTTTTATGACAATAGGAACTAATTATACATTCTCGTAGGTGTATATGTTTGTTATATGGACTAGAACTTATAACGTTCGATACGCAAAGAAGTCCAAGATATGGACACATATATGATTTTGAAATATCTTATTTCACAAACAATTTAAAACTTCGATTTCTTACGTAATGCGTGTTAAAAGTAAAATCGAGGAACTACACCCTCTGGGTTACATTATTCAAAGAGTTATAGTATATTAAAGAAATATCAAAACATCTATCAATTGGCCACCATAGTATCATTGTACTCTTAGAAATTAGGAGGAAGAAATTCTTCATTGATACCCCATTCATTCCCAGAATCACTACAAAAATCAGACATGAAGTTTTCCACTTTATCCTTCTCCTTTAACCATCCCCCAGTATTCGCATTTCCATCGAAAGGCATAGGTCCGACAGCATTACTCAACATCTCTAGAGGACCATTAAGTCTGACCTCACCCTCAAAATCAGCTAAGACTATAAGTCTAGGCATTATAGGCTCTTACGTCTCAATGTCACTCTTAAGTTCTAACACCCATTCACAGCTAGCTCTCAGTCCGCTGTTCATGGGCACAAGATCTTCTTCCTCATCCATCCCTTCTTCCTTATAAGGGAAATCTGATTCTAAGTAAACGAGGTCGATTGGATTATCTAATAGGGCTCACGTATAAATTCCTCCCCCAAGGATTCTAGAGCTAGATTGGGTTCCTCAGGTGCTGTTGGTTCTTCCTCCTTCAAAGGTTTCTCAATATCTTCGTCAGTTAGGGGTACTTCTCGATTCAGGCCTCTTAGTGCTTAGCCTACTCCACTAGGCTCCCCCCATAATATTTTAGTCCTCCCTCTACTTGATGAAAGATGCTCAAACTTATTCAAGTCAGATACTAAATCGTAACACATCCTATTCACTATAAGTTGAATCATCTTCATTTAGTCCCTAAATTCAAAGAAACTCTCATCATCTTTTACCCTATATAGGTCTAGGTTAGAAAACTCCTTCCAAAAAGGTATCGGGACAAAATTCAATCTCTCTTTCTCTCCTTCTCTAGGGTACAGGTGGTTTTCCGTTGTTCATACTCCCTGATTTATAATTAATTGATACTTTACAATCACATATAAAACTTCAACCAAACAACTTAAACTTAGAAACAACTAATAGCTTTATTGGCCCACCACACAAAGCATACTACACAAAACCACATTGAACAATTCCTTCCCGAATAATTTATCCCCCATATCTCTTCTAAAGTCAATATTATTTCTTTATTAGTTTAAGAACGTTGAGTCTGATACCAATTGTAATAACTCGAGTCAAAGCGAACCGGATATTCACATGTAAATATGAATTTCGAGTCACACGTCGGACATTTAAGTTAAACCGTTTTTAGGACCAACGGCGTTCTAGCGATAAAGACATAAATAACAATAGCGAAAATAATAAACCAGCAGAAGTCTTAAGGTTTACAACTTGAGAACCTACTGGCCTCATCCAAAACTAATTAATGTTCAAAATAAAAACGTACTTGCAATAAAAGAAATATAATAAGGTTTATTTGAAAAAAATAACATAAGTCTACAGGTTTTATTGCTTGATTCCTCACACACCAGCCCCACCTGCAAGTCAACCTGCTAGCCGTCGAATGAAAACAACGTAGGACGTTCCAACGAACATAAACAAGTCCACGTCAGAGACTCCATACAATGCATTATATAGGTTATATACAAGCAATGAGTTCATCCTAGCATGCAAAGGCTCTAATAATTTAGATGTCATATTTTACTTTTCAAATGCCAACTCATGTCGTTGCCCATCTGATGCGTGTTTAAGGGCGGCAAATGTTCTTTGCAATACAAGGATTAAAATGGCTTCACTACTTTAATCATTGAAACACTCAGACACTCAAACATTCATCAAACAACACTTAGACTCACTCAAACAGACCAATAAGACTCTTCTTGGTTTTCTGATGTGGGTGAACGGAGTGCCTTGATTGCACTTACTGACCACTCGAATGATAGTTACAATCCAAGGACTTCCAAGCCTTGATTTCAGTGTGCCCTTGAGACTCTAGATCACTCCGTAATCTGTCCTCCCTCCGGCCAAAGTTTGCTCCACAACCCCTGATGAAGTTTGCAAACAAACTTCAAAACTCAGAAAATCCTTTTTTGAAAATACCTCAAGTATTATTGATTGATTAAAAGCAATGTTCAACGTGTTTATTAAAATGAGAGCCCTTGTATTTATAGGCTTTGGAATCTAGAAGTAGCCGTTACAATGATATGTGACTATTACACGTAAGCAACTAACAAAACATAAAGCTATACAGAATGCTCAACACTTAGTCAGATTTCTGATTTTTCCAAGTGGCTGACTGGCTCTCCTTTAGCTTGTTCCACACACTTCCTGATGCACCATTAGTAGTATCCTTGGCCCTTGGTGGCTTGGCCCATGTGGTGAGATGCCATTCCAGCCTTCCTCCCGGTCCAAGTGTCCCCGGTCTGAGTTCAGGAGGTTCACCAAGGTCAGCTGTTTGGCAGGCAGCTCTGTTGCTCTGCTTTTGGGATCTGTTTGTTCTTCTATGCCCTTGCTGCTAAATTCTGTACTGTGCTGGGCTCCCACGGTCTTGTCCCATGTTTTTGAGTCCATGCTTGATTGTTGAGCAGTATCCATGTAGGTTCTTTGTGTCACATGTGCATTTGGCGTAGATGACAAGTCCAGTGTACTGTTTTGTTCTTGCATCTCATCTGTGCGGACCTTGACCTTTGATACAACATTTGTATCACCATCCAATTTGGGTCGCCATAGTAATATCAAAGTTTGGAGGAATACAGATGGGAGAGCTAATCCCAAGGAAACCTCCAATCTAAGACGTTGCCCGTCCTATTCGGGTCGTCAAAGGTAAAGTATGCATACCCCCATGGTGACCGTAATGATCCACAACCGCCATAGGAACAAATACAATAATTCCAACCCTATACGGGCACCAAATCTAATTTATACCAACCAAATTAGGGTAACAACACATTCA
>NC_080057.1:14897726-14943668 GCF_026212465.1 Amaranthus tricolor
GAACTTAAGGGACGAGGGAGAGGATCCTCGATTTAATGGAAATAGAAGAGACATCTTATATGCCATGCAAGACGAACTCCCAGCGTCTCCGCCTACCATTACACCTCCGGATCGCCGTAACCATAACTTATGGTGTGATTATCACCGAGAATACGACCACACTCTAACACAATGCATAGTGCTTAAACGTATTTTGCATCAACTCGCTGAGGAAAGGAAACTGGGGAGGTTTCTAAACCGGAAGGAGTACAGCCCTCGTAGCGAAAATGAGAGGCCATACCGTCCAAAGCATAAACCTCCAAAGGAGAGAGAAAAAAAAAGATATCTCCAGTGATACACGTGGTGTCATCAACATGATCATAGGTGGTTTCTTTGAAGACTACCCCACCCTTAGAGCTGTCAGAGATAGTGTCCACACTTTGCTCAAAGGACCCCCTAAAGCAACCATGGGAGGCCCTGTTATGAAGTTTGATGCAACTATCTCACAACTGCTGCAGAACCATCACACAAATCCATTGGTAGTCACAATCAAGATTGGCCAAATGAAGGTGAGGTCGGTACTGATAGATATCGAAAGTACTGTGAATCTGATCACAATGGATTGCCTCAAACTAATGAAGTTTTAAAAACACTTGCAACCCGTGATAAACCCTACGTTGGCTTTGGAGATAATCGAGCCTTGCTCGGGGGATGATATCCCAGAAAACCCCTCCGACGCTCAACTTAGATATATGGGGTAATTCGGACCCCCCCTTTATGACCTTAGGGGAAATCATTTGGTTAAGTAAAAAAAAACGGAATTTCACCGTGATACAGATCACTACTTTCATATATGGGGCTTAAAAATTTATATTATACCGTTCCATAACAATGACAAGACATCAAAAACTTGTATAACCCGTTCTAGAATTAATGGGCGGTGTTGTGTCGCTGACCGTGTTAATAGGGTAAAAGTGATTCGGACCCCCTTTATGGAGGTCTTGTAAAAGTGATCCTAAATGTTGCGGCCAAGGCTGTAGAAACGGTTGGAGACAACAAGAGGGAGGGTGAATTGTTGTTTAATAAGTTTAAGTGTTTTTACCCTGTTTTTGGGGAATTAAAACTTAAACTTGATGCATAAAATTAGAAAGAGACAACACAATTTTTACGTGGAAATCTTCTAGGCCTAAATAGAAGGAAAAACCACGACCCCCATTTCAAATTCTTTACTATGTTTTAGGCAATAAGTTACAATTACATAAAACAAATAAAATTAGGCCGACTTCTCTTTCTCCTTCTCCTTCTCCTTCTCTTTCTCTTTCTCTTTCTCCTTCTCTTTCTCCTTCTCTTGCTTCACACGAAGCTTCTCTCTTTTCCCCTAGACTTCCTTAAGTCTAGTCACAACAATTCTCTCTAAAGCCCTTTACAAAGGCCAAGCACCTAAGGATGAAATTAATGAGTTGCACAAGAAATATTTTATATTAATTGGCAATTTTTAGGGCAAAAATATTTCATGTTTATTTTTTATCTCACGTATGGACACTCCTCAAGTAAAACCGGTTAAAGAAAAATAACTCCTTTTATATAGGAGACGTAGCAATGTAAATGAAGTAACTACTCGGTAAATCCTTAATCCTAAATTAAGGGAGAGTTAGTGAAACTTGATTTGCAAGTAAAAAAGCCACGATTATTTTTCTAAATATAGGCAAGTTAGTTTTTCTTAATTAAACCCATAATACAAGCCTATTTATGTGGAGTAAAATAAGAAGTTTTTTTTCCATCTTTTAGAAAATGTGCCGGTTAATTTTAAGGAAGTTATAAAATCTTTTGCCAACTAACTTATTAAATTAATGATGCAACAAATTAATTTCACCAACACATCAACTAAAAAATCAGAAAAATATTTTCTACAGAAATTTTCATCTGACGTTAATTCTTCCAGACCTGAGTCTTGGGAATAATGCACTTTCTCCATAATTAAGCATCGTCAGATTATGAAACTTAGGAACAGTATCTTAAGCGATCTTCCTCATCTAACTTCCTTGGATATATTTGACATGTACAATGTTTATAGACCAAGTCATAGGCACTATCAACGATTTTTATCAAGACCAGATTTTGACCTGCAAACAATCTCTCAAATACAGTCGTTTGTATTAAGTGTAGTCATCATCAAAACCTAAAAGGGCCAGAAATTCCCCCTTTTGATGATGACAAACTTATCAACAAACTTAAACAAAAATAGAGTAAATTTAATGTCATAGAATAAGCCAGAAATTACAACTATTATGTATATAACTTAGCAAATTAAATCATCACAATAGAATTTACCAAGTACATATGATAAAACAGATTACCCTAATAAACATAAATAAGTAAACATGTAAAACAACATAAGTTACTAAGATACTAAATGCTAACAAAATAAGAGCAAACAAAATGGAAACAGTTAACTGACACTATTAGACTAAACTAAAGCATAATCTTATCAAAGCATTAACTGACACTATTAGACTAAATTAAAGCATAATCTTATCAGAGCATTCAAACCAAACCAATTAGAGAACCAATTAGACCATCAGAGCATACACTACTTTCTTTACTTTCTTTAGGCAAAACAATAAAGAAGAATAGGAACAATGTCATACACCAAGCCTACTCTTAAGTTTGTGCAATTATTTCTCCTTTTGACATCATTCAAAAAAGAGGGGAGCATTCAATCCACAGCACTAACAATATATGCATAGTGAAAGAAGGTAAGCAGGATTAGCAATGACGTAAAGTAAGTACTAATAGATGCTAGCAAGTTCATGAAATGATAAAACATTACAGACCATATAGTGAAAAGGGCAGTAATGTTCAAAAATATCAAATTATAAGTACTATACCCAACATGGTACTTCAAAACCAAAATAAAATTTTTTGTTTGTTTGATGGACTAGTACAAGAAAAAGATAATAATGAAGCGGATCAGGTAGCAGGTTCTTCTTCGTCTATAAATTTGGTCTGCACCTCCATTGTATCCATCTTAGCACCAAGACGTGCTTCCATTTGAGTGAGCTAATCAGTGATGGATGTAAAAGTGACATGAACTTCATCTTGGAAGGAGTAACTAGGATTGAAGATCTTGGAGTTTGTTGAGGACAGGGCTTAAAATAGCTGCAGGAACTGAGGAAGGATTAGAGAAACCAGCAACATCAAGACCTGGTGAAGTGCGTGGAAGTAGTGAAGCAGGTGTAGTAGTTTATGGTGGAGGTGTGGAAGGAATAGGTGAAGGTGGAGGTGGAGGTGATGGTATGTGATGGTAGGTGGTGTGACCAGTTTTGGTGACGAAGGTGCAGTAGGTTGAGGCTCAAGGGTTGTGTGTGAGGAAGAGTCATCATCCAAACTAACTGCTGGACGTTTTCCCTTAGAAGCGAGCTTACTACTTTTTCTTGGAGTCACAATTGGTTTCTCCTTCATGGGTATCCTAACCTCCTCATCACTGGATGTATCATCATTATCATCATCCAGTTCCTCACCCTCTTCTTCCTTAGAGGCTCCCCTCTCACTTAAGGCTTCTTCCAGTTCCCCTTGTTCCTGAACTTCCTCTTGTTGCCCCTGTGATCCAACTTCTGCCTCTTCATGAGTGATAGTGGGAACAGTCTCCTAGTCCTCTTTATCAGCCTTTTGAAACACTTTTATATTTTCTTTCATGTGTCCATAACATGCATTCGTAGGTTACTATGTTGTCATTGTTCCCAATTATGCTCATGTATACAACATACTAATATTTGGTAAATGAACCTTATACTAAAAATTTGTTAGTTGCACAAAATATAATAAACATAAATATACACACAACTAACAAGTAAGTTTCTTTTGAAATTTTAAACAATATTAATAATTTTATAAAGTATTTTCAAGAAGAAACTTACGTAAATTCCAATGACATACTCTAAGAACTTAACTTAATCTTGAAGATACCTATTTAGAAAATTTGAACTTCAAAGAGATGAAAAGAATTGATAGGATTTGGAAAATCCTAAAAGTTGTTCCTCATAACCGTCTTATTTTAAGTTCAACATACAATAAAATTTTCAACGTTTATTTGGTACAACTTTGATTTAATAAGTGACAAAAATAAAAAGTATAAATACCTTTACTTACAAAAAAGTTCCTTTAATCTAATAACTTAGTGTAGAAAATATAGTTCTTTATTATGTACATTTTGGAACATACTAGGAAATACTCATTTGAGTGTTCCTTCTACATATAAGAAGTAAAATAATGTTTACCTTTTATGGTTCAATGATACATGAAGTAACTTGAAAAGGTGATGAGTGTATTTTAAAAGAATAATAAAATAAGAAGTGAGAAGCAAAATGAGTAATAATGTACTACTTCGGAAGGAATATAGGGAACAACTTCACAAGTTCCTATATGAACAAGATGGATAAGGAATTAAGGGGGAATTTGTGATGTAGTGTTTATTCGGAAAATGTGAGGAAAAAGTTATAAAGTTCTGATGATTGTTAAGAACCTCACAAAAGGGCTAACTAAGAGCACAAACCAATTGTATGTTCCTGTTACACAAAATGTTCTATCAAATAATCGCATAAATTTCTTTCACACTTTAATCATTTACGCTTACATGAATTATTCTTTAACTTCATAACTTAATCTTTGCTTGACTTTTATTCACTTATTTCTCAAGTTCCTTAATAGTTTTTTGAAGTTGGATCTTTGGATTGTGAGTTGGAAATTTGTGTAGTAGCAGCATCCTAGTTAAAAATGAATACCTTGAAGATTTAAAGAAACAACAAGTATATTACCAAACTGGTGGTAAGAGTGACGTAAAACTTTATATGTGCATGAGTAACATATGTTTCATAAATGAGAAAAAACCCTTTTAGATAATGACAAAAGGGGGAAAGATTTGATGATGCTTATGTTTATATCTTGTTTTGTCTTCATTCTTTATGTTACATGCATAACTTGTTCAAATACTTCGCTCTTTGCAAATATTAAGGGGGAATAAAGTACATTGATGTATGTCATATTTTATGATAAGCATCATTTGTTTGTCATCATCAAAAAGAGGGAAAATTGTTGAGTTATGATTGATTTTGATGATAATAAACAAATGATGATTATCAAACTAATATGTGTGTTAAGATGTGCATGAACAAGTTATAGGTTATGAATATGAAAGTTCCCAAGAACATCTATAACTTAAAGAGTTATTTTAAAGCATACAACAAAATAAATGAACAGTTTATTTTTAAGATCATACAAGAAAGATATCCAATCTGGAGTAGGATCGTTGATGAGAGTACGTAAAGACTTGGTCAAGGAAGTTGTGATAATCTTTGTGATATCTTGAAAAGCTGAAATCTGTTGAGGATGTTAAAGGGTAGACAGGAGGTCTACTGTTCCCAGCTAATAGTCTGCTGTTTTCGTGTTGATAAGTCAGAGACAATGCAATGTTTCCAGAAATCAAGTCTAAAAGCTTAAAGTCAAACTGAGAAATTCTGAAGAGAAGCTTCGGAATCGAAGCCAATCACCAGAGACATGAAAATTCAAGTATGAGTGTACTAGGCTTCATGTAAGTATGATGAAAAATAGAATATGTTAATATACGTGTAGGAACAAGAGTTTGTCTCGGAACAATTCAGTTTAGGAATGAGTCAGTTTTGGAACAAGTCACTATCCCTAAACAGAACGAGTATAAGTCAGTTTAGGAACACCCAAATGAATATATGGCTAACAGATCTGCGTAAAACATAATAAGGTATGAAATGATAAAAATCAGTAAATTAATAATTTATTTATTATTAAAATGATTTTTTAAAATAAGAATTTAAAAAGATAAAATTTGCTATAAATAGGCCACGTTTTATCAAGAGATTTTTTATTTGGAATAATCAATTCCTTTAGAAAAACCGTCTCTTAAAAAGTAGAGTGAAAATACGAGATTTTTACTCCATATTATACTAAGAAGTTTTTGTTTGAAATAATCAACTCCTTTAGTAAAATAATTCCTTAAAAAGTGGAGTGAAAATAGAAGAGTTTTACTCCACTAGAGAAAACGCGTGTAACTTGTTTCAGTGGAGATATTTTGATTTTAGTTTGCTATTTTTTAGGAGAAAATATCTCATCTTTTTAATAGCTATTTTATCTAATTGTTTTATAAGAAAAAAAATATCTTTTTAAATATGATTTTATTAAATTATTTGAAAAGAATTTATACAAAAAAAAAAAAATTATATTTTACAGTGAAAAGATTTCTTATAAAACAAAATTATGTTTTACGTAAATTAAAAAGCAGTTATTGGAAAAGTAAAACTCATAAACACCACCCTTAAATTTAGGAAGATGGGTGTTAAGGGGAATTAATTAACCGACATTATATTTCCACTTTCCTAAATATAAGGGTCATGGAAGTTATATAACTAATGAGAAGTAGTGGAAAGTTAACTTGCCGAAAATAACTTTTCTCATTCTTATATAAAGACTTCTTTAATCAATTAGAAAGAGAGTCTCCACAACTCCACCATGGGGTATTCACTCCTCAAGAGTGTTTACTTCATTAAAGGATGGGCTTCATAAATATTGAGTTTCACGTAATATCCTAAATATATATTTGAAGTCTATTCCTAAAGTTCCTGTCATGTAATGGTATGTTCCATTTCACGAGTATATTAATGTAATCTAAAGTTTCATGATACGTAGAGTTTTATGCTCATCCAATGATGAGTTTGTACTTCGCGAGAAGTGTAGAAAGTTTGAGTGAACTCTTGTAATTTGGAGACAAGAGAATTTGAGCGAACTTTTGTAATTCGGAGAAAAGGTTTTTGAGAGAATTGTTGTAACTAGACTTGGGGAAGTCTAGAGGAGAAGAGAGAAGCTTCGTGTGAAGCAAGAGAAGGAGAAAGAGAAAGAGAAAGAGAAAGATTAGTTGCCTAGTTTTGTTTATTTTTTTTTTTGTAATTATAACGAATTTCCTAAAACATAGTAGAGAATTGAAAATCCGGGGGGTCGTGGGTTTTTCTTCTATTTAGGCCTAGAAGGTTTGCACGTAAAATATTGTGTTTCTTTCATTTATACTTTACAAGTTCAAGTCTTTAATTCCACAAAAGATTTGAAAAACGCTATAACTAGCTCATACAACAATTCTCCCTCCCCCCTGTAGTATGCATCCATAAATAACAAAGGCGATTCGAACCGTGTTAGTAGCGCTTGCACACAGTGCCACGGTCTTTTTACGTGGTATTAAGGCGGAAAGCTCTCGGGATATTATCAACTTTGAAGAGCGATCCTTGGGATTTGAATATTCAATATGTGATCATCGCTATTCTTTCCGCGTAAAGGAAGTTGTTCCAATTTATCCGATGGTTCCTTTCATATGATCCTTCATGCGTAGGGCATAATGTTATGGTAAAATTTAAAATTTTATTTATTTATTTATTTTATTGTTATAATGTTACTTTGCTACGCGTTGACCTTCTTTGACTTTGACCCGTAGTCAAAGTCTTTCTATAACTTCTCCTTTTGTTGTATTAAACTGCCATGTAACTTTTCTTATTTTGAGGAACCCTAACTCCTCTTGTGTAATTACCCACTACTCTCCACTTGCTACCATGATCTCCCATCATTCCAATGACCCCCATGATCCCAGTAACCTATCTTGCTTTCACTTCTTATAAATACTTGTTGAATGTCATATAAGAGGACAGGTACACAAATATCATATCGATACTCTGCCCAAATCTCTACTCATTATCATCTTTATCGGCATACCCAAAACATAATCAACCAACATCCTGATACATACAGTCTTGCATTCAATCTCTTATTGTTCATTCATTGATCTCTCATCACCTATCTGACTTGAGCGTCAAAGGGGTTTTCCGGGAGATCACCCCTGGAGCAAGGCTAACATATCGTGTTTCATGACTTCAGGTCACTCCAGTGGAAAAATCACATCTCACTTCCAGTTCGTTAATCATTGACTTAGATAACACTTCCACTTCAGGTATTTTAAGTGTCTCTTGCACTTTCTCGTTGCTTTACGGAAACAAATCTAGTATGATTATTTAGATTGTTGTGGTGTTAGGGTTACTAATTCGATCGGAGCTCTCACTTAATATCTAATGTGTGATAGAAATTAAAATTTGCTTTAATCCCACTCTAAGTTACTAAACAAACATATAAATAAATATTACGAAATCAAACCTGATAAATCCTTAACCAAGTATGTTCATCTATTGTTTTCAAGCTTTATAATTATTCGCATTCATGTAATCTTTGTTACCTCTATAAATCATCCTTTTATTGTTGTTGAATTCAATAAAGATAATTTTCTTTTTTTTCTGCAAATATGATTTTTTACTTCCTTCCCTATTACAATTAGAAAGATAAAGTTTAGTTACTTATTATTCTATATTAATTCTTCATGGTACCGAGGGAGTAATTTAATTCAATGAAGTAAAAAAAAACAATAAATTTAAAATTAATACTATTAAATAGCTAAAATATATAAATTAAAATAAAAAATTATTTGTAGATCAAATATTTATGCCAAAGGTTAATAACTTAATATGGTTATTGAAAGTTAATTAACATGTCATCTTTGATAAAAAAAATTAATAAAATCCAAACTAATTGACAATAATACTTATGTATTTTATTTTTCATGACAGCAATTTGCAAATAATAAAAAATTGTGGTTATAATTTCAAAATATAAGTATGTTTGAAATTGATTTTGATAAAGATTTTTAAAAATATTGGGTTTGAAATAAGCTTTAAAAATGGCAAAAAAGTAAAATAGATAAAGTATACTTCATATAGGGTTTAATTGCAATTTGCATGGCATTGGTGTAATCATGTGATATTCATGGTGGTATGAGCTGAGGAAGAAAATGACATTATTGAAAAACGTCAACGATTAAAAAATGGAAAATCAAAGACCGGCAAAGTTTTACTAAAAAACCAACCGGTATTTGTGGCTCTCTTTCCAATGCGGTATTTATTACCATCTGAATCTCACTGAGTTTTGGACTGCGAAAGAATAAAATCGTTTTATTTTAATTTATTTATTGTAGTATTGTAGAGCTGTTTATGGGCGAGCTACCCGCTAGGCTTGATCTATCCGGTTTAAAAAACAGGCGGGCTTGGATAATATTTTTCAAAAAAATTTAAATTTGGACGGGTAATACCCACCGGCCAAGATAAATGGGCGGGTAGCGACACTAAAAAAATACCCGCGGGTATACCCGCTCGCCTGCTTAGTTTAAATATATATTAATTATTAAATAATTAATTCTATTGATTATAAAAGTAGTAGTCACTAGTTTACTCTTTAGTATTACTACATACCCAACTTTAGTAATTAGTATTCATACCAACTTTAACAATTTTTTTAAACTTATTATGAGTGGAGGAAGTATATGTCTGGACATCGTACTCTGTAGTAAGATAAATCGATCATGCAATGCTTTTGTTTGATCATCCAACTTATTTTTTACATCATGTAATTTGAGTATTTTAAGACTTTATTTTGGACAATATATTGTACTTTAATTGTTATTAAAACTTAACATTATAATTTGTAGCATATTTTTAATTTTTATATAATAAATACTCGCCTACTCACGGGTCTCGATCGCTTTAAAAATGGGCGAGTAGTGACAAAAATATGCCCGCAAATGCGGGCAGGCTTTTAAATGTTTGAGCCCATAGGTAGATTTTTTAGGTATTATCCGGTCTGCTACCCGCCCATGAACAACTCTAATTTTTGTGCCGCTATTTTTAAAAAATATTTTTTGAATTTGTCTATCTTTGTAAAATCATTTTTTATTTTCTTAAGTTATCTAAGTGAATGCTTATTCAACGTAAAAAGCAAATCATAATTTTTTAAATATTTTACACATTTTAAATTTTTGTTGATTAACTTTTGATAAATTTGGTAAATAGTACTCCCTCCGTTCTTTTTGGATCTTCTACATTATTATAACAGGTAGTTTCAAAAGTTCTTCCACTTTAGAATACTTTCTATTTTTAGAAAGTTTTTATCCCACTTTTACCCCTTTAAACCCCCCTTTTCTTTTAATGTACCCCTTTTCTTTTATTTATAATTATTTTCTCTTTCATACTTTCAATACAATCATTACTTCACACTACTATTTAATTAAAATAATACCCACTACAACCTCATACTTCCAATATAATAATTACTTCACACTACTATTTAATTAAAATAATACCCACTACAACCCAAAAATTTTTATCTTCCTTAATATGTGTGAAAAACCCAAAGTGAAAGATCAAAAAAGAACGAAAGGAGTAATTATAAATAAATAAAATTGAAAAATGTACGACTACAACTTGGCCCTTTTTTGAAAAAATATCTTTTTTATTTAAAATTAAATAAATTTAGGACAACGTTAACTAAAAATTCTATAAATTATGTTTTTTAAAAGACTTTAGATACTCCCTCCGTTTTTTAATGTTTTTCCCGTTTAAAATATTTTATTTTGGAGAGAAAAATTTGATTACGATTTTTAAGACATATATTATATAGATGATTAAATATATTCATGTGAGATCTTATTAGATTCGTCTTAATGTATACATTTTTACTATATATTTTTTTATAATGCGTATTTAGAGATATTAAGGCTCAAAATTTACTTTGAAAATTGTGCAAAAAATAAATGAGAAGAATAAAAAAGAATGGAGGGAGTAGGCATGGCCACGGGGCGGGTTACCCGGAACCGAACCGGTCCCGAACCGCTTGGAACCGAATCCGGAACCGGAACCGTTTGCGACAGGTTCCGAACTGGCCCGAACCGCGAAACCGTGAAACCGCCGGAAAAAACCATCGTGAACCGGGCAAAAAACCCGCGGTTTGGAACCGGAACCGGTCCGGGAGAACCGGTCCAACGGTTCCATGGAACTGGTTCTGGAACCGGAACCGGAACCGGAACCGGAACCGGCCCACCGGTTCCATGGAACCGGTTCGCCAAAATGTTACCGTTAACTAGCCGTTGCATTCTCCTCTATATATACTCATCACTTTCAATCATTTTCATTCACAACTCATCTCTTCTCCTACTCTCTCTACTTACTCTCTCTACTTAATTTTTTAATTACGCAATTATTCTCTTAATTACATAATTAGTCTTTTAATTATTTCTTAATTTAGTTAGTTACAAACTTACATAATTAATTATTTATTTATTTCTTAATTCTATATTTCTATTATTACTTCAATATTATCAATCATGTCTTCATTTTTGAAAAAAGCCACAAAAAAAGTTACTAAAGTGGCAAAATCATTGGGAGGTTCCAGTTCGTCCAAAAGAAAGGCCACTTCTACTCCGTCGGTATCAACAACACCTTCCATTAGTAATTATAATTATGAACATAATTATCCGGAAGGGTACGACCCGGAGTTACATAATTATGCTGAAGAAATGGAAAGAGAAATACAAATTGATGAAGAAGAAGAACAAGAAGAGGAACCAACGACCCCAATTGGGATAAATATATCTCGACAGTCATCAACAAGATCACATGAAGAACAAGGAGAACAACAACAACAAAGACAAGCTCGTGGTAAACGAGTCAATTTCCAAACTATCGGTTAGTTTTATAATTTTATTCTTCAAATTAATTAAACTTTAAATTATTTATTTATTTAATTATAGTTTTATAATTTTAAATTATTTATTTAGATGAAGATGAACCAGTAAGACAACCTTTTCCGGCAATGCCACCTCCTAGTGGTAGAGCTGTTTCACATGTGTGGTCGTATTTCACAAAAGAACCAACCGAGAATCCAGATATTTTCTTATGCACTTGTCAAATTTGTGAAAGTCAAGGAGTAAAGCCCTTAGTTTCATACAGTTTCGCCAGAGGTAAATAATTTTTAAGTTTTTTGTACATACTGACATACATAATAAAACAATTAAGTGATTTATTAGAACCAATTAGGGATATAGTGAAATGGCTTAGGATCGGAAAGATAAAAAGATGATATAAACAATTATGTGACCAATACCAACTTAAAAAAGTGTATTGGTCATTAGATACTCCTACACGTTGGGGCTCAACCAACGATTTATTAAGAAAGGCGATTGCTTATCGCCCAGTAATAACACAACTATATAGTGAGTGTACAGATAGTTTTATAGCTGATGACACTTGGGAATTAGCTATAGGTGTACATAACATATTAGAAGCGTATGACCACGCGACTAAAATTTTTTCTTATGTTTATGAACCGAACGTTCACTTAGTAATAAGTGAATGTATTACTATTTTTTATCATCTCCTTAAATATACACATGAAGATACTAACCCAAAATTGAGGCCGATTCTTGCAGATATGATGGAAAAATGGCAAGCATATTTTACCGATTTTCCTTATATTTATGGAATCGCAACCATTTTGGACCCACGTTTTAAAACTGAGGTCCTTACTAAAGTAATAGGATTTTATTACCAATCGTTAGATCGCCCGTCTACTGATGTACATAATTATGTAGGAACATGTAAAAAATATTTAGCAGAACTCTATGATTTTTACGCTAGTGTATATAACCCGAAACGCGATATGTCTAGGCGTGCTAGCGTTTCGGCACGTCCCTCTTACTATAATTCGGTAATAGCTAACATAATGACTCAAGATGATAGTTTTGTAGGATCATCTTCTTCTTCCTCGACCTCATATTTAGAACTAGATAGTTATCTTAAACACCACTTTGAAATAGACCAAAGTATCTATGATATTTTGGAGTGGTGGAAAGAAAAATCTGTTAAATTTCCCATTTTATCGAGAATTGCAAAGGATATCCTTGCAATTCCCGCGTCAACAATTGCGTCGGAGTCTGCTTTTAGTGCAGGTAGAAGAGTTTTGGACGAAAAGCGATCTCGTCTAACTCCACATAGTATTCAAATATGTGTTTGCAAGAAAGATTGTGATCAAGCGGAGATTCGAACACAAGGACTAAGGAATGATGATGATCAAGACGACGATGATGATCCATGGATGATGATGGATACATCTGCATCATCGTCAGGAGGAGAGTCAGCGGAAGCATCAAATCAACCACATGATGATGACGAAGACGAATAGGATCAATCCGACAAACGACAACGATAAATCAACATTCAACAACTATAAATAAAAGGTATGACAAAGAACTACGTGGGCTTTGATTCCTTCGGGATACGTAGGCAGCTTAGTATTCATTTGGGTACTAGGTTCAAGTCCATTTTCTCCCTCTTTTTTTATTAATCATCTTTATCGACATTATCATTGATTCGTTTCTTATTAATTTATTTTTTTCATTCTTTTTAGTAAATATTTCAATAACGATGACAACTTGACATGCAATGAATTTCGCTAATAATCAAGTAATCATCAAAGGTACGTCCGCGATATTATAGTATTTTTTTATTATATAAATATTTAAAGAAAAAATAAAAATGGAACCGATGGTCCGACCCGCCCGTCCCGTGAGTTGGAACCGCCGGAACCGCCTCATGAACCGCCAAGGAACCGTTTGGAACCGCCCGGAACCGTTCGCGACAGGTTCCAAATGGAACCGGAACCGGGTGGAACCAGAACCGGATGGAACCGGAACGGACCCGGACTGTGGCCATGCCTAGGAGGGAGTATTAATTAAGAATTCAATCAAAATTTTGATTATGTGAATTTGGGAGCATTATGTTCGAACCCCCACCTTTGAACATCTGCGAAATCGATACTTGAAACTATAACTTATTCTATAAAAAAAATGTTAAAAGTTTAAGAAAATTTTCAAAGTTTTGCAAAAAATTAGTTACCTCGACATTTTAGACGCTGAATTCACCTTTTATATTGTTTCAATGTTGAGATTGAGTAAATAGAGTTTATTTTAGAGAAACGTTAGAGATTGTAGACATAAATGAGTTAGGGGAAATTTTAGAATTTTAATAAAAAAAAGTGGATATACAATGAAATATTTTGCAATAAAAATGATTAATTAATATGAAAAAAGACATTCGCGTTTAATTATGACAAATTTTTCTTAATATACTTCCTCTAATTTTAATAGTTGCTATATTTTTGTATATAATTCTTACATTATATATAGAGAAGTATATGCCATATGAGATCAATAGATGAATTGTAGTTGCTACAGTGACTCTAACAACAATTGGAGAACGAAGTTGGTATATATTTTTTAACTATCAACTTTTTAAGCTTATAATTAAAAGGAACTGTGTGGGGAACGGTTGACAATATAAGCCGCATACCACTAGTTTATCTGCTGTTAGTAACTTCTCTTGCAGGTCATGGAGACAACTTTTGTCCATAGATCACGGCGAAAATTACTTGACTTTTGAATTTGTATTGAAATTTACAATAAAAGTAAATCGAATTAACAAGGTTTTAAATACTAATATGTCCTCTGTCTCCAAGAGATGCAACAATACATACATTTACACCAATATTAAAAAGATATTCACTTTGTCCCTCTCAATTTGCATATCTTTCCATTTCACTTTATCCCGCTCATTATACTCTATTTCTTTTTTTTTTTATAATGACTTCACTTTTTTTCTATAAATCTGATACACAAACTTCTTTTTCTCTCCATATTAACCAGTCATTTTCATCAACTTATTTTTTATCTTATTTTCCAACCAAATTTCACTTTCTATTAAATTTCACCGAAAATAATTTAGGTGCATTCTCATAGAGACAGACGGAATAATATAGACAATTAAATTGTGTAGATAACATTAAAAATAAAAGAAAGTAAAATAAAAATAATTTGGGATAAGAATTTAAAATAATTAATGTAAAGTAAAAATGACACACAAAAAATAAAATGGGATCAGGAGCGAAGCTAGGGGGGCCGGCGGTGGGCCCGACCCCCCAGCATAAAAATATGCTCCTTTGTAGTTTTGGTTCGACCCCCTTAGTAATTTATAATACATGTATAAAAAAAGTCTAATATCTATCAAGGAAATTGGTGTGCTTCACTGGTTAGTTTGTCTACCTTGAAACCTTAGGTGTAGGGGATTGAAACCCAGCAACAGTTTTTTTTTTTTAAGTACTCAAATATGCAATGCAATTGACGGTTGGCCTACTGCAGCCTACTGTATAGCAGTAAAGGCAACATTATTTTTATTGTCTCATTCCCAATCCTGCCTTCGTCACATTACCCAAATTAAAATTATAACTATTCAAATTCCTTTTTTTTTAGAAACTCAAACAAAATTACGTTTAATTACTCCATTTCTTTTTACTCCATTTCTTCTTGCTCAAGGAATTCCTCCAAAATTAAAATTGGAGTATTGATCGCTAAACAAAAGTTGGATTATTACTCAAGTAGTTTCTAAAAGCCTTAAAGGTAAATCATTTCTAATTTTTATTCATTAATTGTTTTGTTTGAATTATTGGTTTGTAATTTGTAAACCTAGAATCAATGGATCATTTTTTTTTTATATCTAATAAACAAACCAAAATTGGGAAATTTGTAATTGAGAATTTTGTGTTTTTTTATTTGTAATTGGGAATTTTGTGTTTTTGATTTGTAATTGGTTAATTTGTGTTTTATTTGTGTTCATACCTAAATAACATACCCAAATTGCTTTGTTTTATTTGTGTCCATAAATTTGCTATTAGGAGAAATGAGAAATTATTTTCATAAATTTGTATTTCTAACTTAATAAATTATATCATTGTGTTTCTTTATTTTAAAGTTGGAATTTTGAAAATTGTTATTATTAGGTGAATCCATGAATATATAATAGATTAATAGTATGAACTATGAAGTCAAGAACACTAGATTTTTTTTCAAAAAGTCCAATGGCGGGCAAGCTTCAATTTCAAGTGTTCAAAATGAAACTCATGAGCAATAACAAAATCCAGAAGGAAGAAAAAGAAATGACATTCCAACTATTAACAGTATTCGTCCTCATAAATTTGTAAGAGTTGAGTTAGGTAATAATGTTAACCATTTTCTTGTTGAATGCGATCCTGGATTACGTAAACAAATCAATGAGTCTCATCCCAATGATCGTGAGAAAGTAATGAGGGAGTATGTTAAATCGAAACCATTTCAACCCATTCTTGATACATATCCACTATCTGGACGAGACAACTATTTGCGTTCATTTCAGTCTACTTGGTTTCAAAAATTTCCTTGGATAGAATATTCACCAACAAAGGATGCAGTCTTTTGCTTTCCTTGTTTTCTCTTCACAAAAAAGTCTTTTGGATGTTTTACACATGTTGGCTTTAAGAATTGGAAAAAAGTTAATAGTGGGAAGGATTGTCCATTTTTAAATCATATAGGAAACAAACCTGATTCTCTACACAACATTAATCAAAAAGCACTTGAAGGATTGGAGAATACCAATCAACATATTGAGGCAACTCTTATAAGTCAATCAGAAAAAGAAATAAAGAAGAACAAATTGCAATTGAAGGCTTCAATCAACGCAGTTCATTGGTTAGCTTGCCAAATTTGCGCATTTAGAGAACACAATGAAAGTATCAGTTCTAGAAATAGAGGAAGCTTTCTAGAACTTATCAAATATGCATCTTTGTACAACGATGAAGTGAAGAAAGTAGTGTTGGAAAATGCACCTGGTAATTATATTTTTTTCATTAAAATATTATTGTTCTTTGTACTTATTATAATTCATTGAATTAATTATTGATAAATTAAATTTTAGGGAATGCTTCATATACATCATCAACAATATAAAAGAAGATTTTGCATATCTTTGCTACCAAAGTACAAGAATAAGTAAGAAAGGAGATTAGAGAGGCAAGATTCTGTATCATTCTGGATGAATCACAAGACAGAACTGAAAGAGAGCAAATGACGATTGTGCTAAGGTTTGTTGATAAGTTTGGCATTCTTAAGGAGCGATTTTTTGATCTCGTCTATGTTAAAAACACTACATCATTGACTTTAAAAGAATAATTATATCAAGTTTTGTCCTACCACAACTTGAATATTAAAAATGTCTGAGGTTAAGGGTACGATGGTGCTTCCAATATGCGAGGAGAATTTAATGGCTTGAAAGCTTTGATATTGAAGGACTCTCCTTATGCATATTATGTTCATTGTTTTGCTCATAGGCTTCAAATAGCATTAATTGGAGCTACAAAAGAAGTGATTCCCATACAACAATTTTTCACATAATTAGCAATTATTGTTAGTTGATGGCTCTTCTAAAAGACATGATGAACTACATGCTAATCAACAATCTAAAATAGCCACAATGTTGCCCATGAGAGGACCAAAATTGGAAGAGGGTTGAATCAGATTGGAAATTCACAAAGAGCTACTGACACTCGATGGTCATCTCATTTGAATTCCATTACTAGTTTGATGAGAAAATTTAGTGCAACTGGTAAGGTTCTTAAAATTGTTATAAAGGAAGGAAATTCAGAAAAATGTGCAAGTGCTGATGCTGCTTATGATTGCTTGATGTCTTTTGAGTTTGTATTTTTGCATTTGATGGGAGAGCTTTTGGGGTTGACTGATAATTTGTGTGAAGCTTTGCAACGTCGTGGTCAAGACATAGTTAATGCGATGGGTTTAGTTTCATCTACTAAAGTCTTGGTTCAAATGTTTAGAGCAAATGGTTGGGATGAGTTGTTTACTAAAACCAAGTCTTTTTGTTAGAAGCATAATGTTGAAATTCCAGATATGACTACTCCTCACAAACCGGGTAAAGGTCGTTCTCGTCAAGGGGGGAATATAACAATGGAGCATCATTTTCGAGTTGACTTATTTATTGCGGCAATAGATGCACCACTACAAGAACTCGATCATAGATTTGATGAAAACATGATTGATCTTTTAATTCTTAGTGCATCTTTAGATCCTAAAGATTCTTTCATGTCTTTTGATATTGACAAAATATGCAATTTGGCAAACAAATACTATACTGAAGACTTCTCCGATCAAGAAAAACTTCAACTTCGATATGAATAGCAACATTTTCACTTTGATGTTTGTCAACATATGTAATTTGAAAAGCCTGCAACTTTAGCATTATTATGTCAAATATTGACGGAAACAGGAAAATCAACAAAGTTTCCACTGGTTGATAGGTTGATCCGACTTGTTCTAACTATCCCCATTTCTACGGCAACATGTGAGTGTGCATTTTCCGCAATGAACATTGTTAAGACTAAGTTAAGGACAAAAATGGAAGATGATCTTCTAAGAGTTGTTCTTGTAATATACATTGAAAGGGAATTAGTTGATCTATTTGACGTAGACTCTTTTATTGATGATTTTGCTCTAATGAAATCCCGAAGAGTGCGTTTAATTAACTATTCATGTAAGAACTTTAACTTAATTTAATATATCTTTAAGTATTGTATTATTATTGCCCCCTATTATAATATCCTGGCTTCGCCACTGAATAGGATATTCTACATGGTAGCAACGAACTTTTGCGAAAAATCAGTGATAGCAAATCTTAAAACAAATTCCACAAACTAACATTATACTTTTGGAAATTAAGCTGTCATAACATTAATGTCCAAAAATATTAGATTATACGTTAAGTTGTGAAATTTTTTTTTACCATTTTCTACTTTCCATCTACTTCTTTCATTCATGGCCTAGGATCCCAAGTGTTCTATGTTCTTCTTCCATCCATCTTCTTGGACACAAATGGTCTAACCAAGAAAGGTGGTCATGGTGGCAAGTTTACTTGGTCCGGCTAAATTGGCCTTTTGGATGATCATCATCAGATCATGGCTCCTGTTTTTGATACTAAGGATCCCAATTTTGAAGATCCTGCTGATTTTTGATCACTTTAATTAGAATCAGATGGTGGTGATTAATTTACTTTGTTTCGTTTCCTGAATTTAATGTTAATTTTGTGATGAATGTTGAATGATGAGGGTGTGTGTAAATACAGAGTAGTATTGGCTTATGATATCATCAATGATCTGATATCGGTTGATGTTTTAATGTAAACCATGAAATCAAATAATTCCATTTTTTAATTTTTGATTGCTTCTTTTTAATTTCTGTTGCAAATATTTTTGTTTATTAATTGTAGTTGTTTGATTTCTGGGATAATGTTTTCAGATGCTTTTGTATTTTAACTTTTAATTGATTGTTCAAATGTAATTTGGATGGAATTAAGAATTCACGGCACTTGATTACATATGGAGATGGAATATTTGGGTTTCAGGCCATGAATGTAGAAAAAGATGGAAAGAACATAAGGGTAAAAACGAAATTTCACAAATTAACGAATAATATAATGTTTTTTGAGCATTAATGTTACGACTATTTAAATTTCAAAAGTACAATACTATTTATGCAATTTTTTTAAGATTTAATATCACTAACTTTTCACAAAAGTTCATTGCTGCCGTGTAAAATATCTTAAAAAAGAAAAATAGACAAACTCATAATCACAACCACAATAATGAACCGTAAATTGTTATGTGACCAAATTATCCTTTTGAACAAGCTTTGTTGTATTTATACTTCTATTTTGTATGGATATAGGATTGAGTCAACTTTCAATGTTCGATAGCGTTTAAGTTAGTCAACTTTTAATTTCAAGCTCCTTCAATTTGACTTATAGCTTACCACAAGCATTCATGTCTTTTATTAGTATAAATATAGTTTTTAAATTTAGGACAAAGAAATATGTTAGGCTATAATTGGATATTGTAAATAAAAGGAAAATTTACAAAGAAACACCTTTTAAAACTCTTTTTTTTGTAAAGAAACACCTTTTATAATTTTTTTTTTGTAAAAAAAACACCTTTTAAAAGACTTTTTTTTTAAAAAAAACACCTTAAATCAGTTTCCGGTGACTTTTGTCAACTTTCCGGCGTTGACTATGCCATTTGTCAACTTTCTGGCGTTGACTTTTGTTTTTATTTTTAATTTTATTTTTATTTTTATTTTTATTATTAATATTATTTTTAAAAAAAATTTTTATTTTTATTATTATTTTAAAAAAATAAAAAAAAAATAAATAATAATAATAATAATAATAATAATAATAAAAATTAAAACAAAAATTAAAAAAAATAATAATTTTTTTAAAAAATTTTTTTAAAATTTTTTTAAAATTTTTTAATTATTATTATTATTTTATTTTTCCTTTTGTTTTTATTTTTATTTTATTTTTAATTATTATTATTATTATTATTATTATTATTATTATTATTATTATTATTATTATTTTTGTTTTTATTATTATTATTATTATTATTATTATTATTATTATTAATATTATTATTTTTTTTTAAATTTTTATAAAAATAATAATAAAAATTAAAATTACAAAAAAATTAATATTAATAATAAAAAAAATAAAAACAAAAATAAAAAAAATTTAAAAAAATTATTTTTTTTTAAAAAAAAAAAAAAAAATAATAATAATAATAATAATAATAATAATAATAAAAATAAAAACAAAAATAAAAAATATAATAATAATAAAAATTAAAAATAAAATAAAAATAAAAACAAAAGGAAAAATAAAAAAATAATAATAAGAAAAAATTTAAAAAAAAATTTAAAAAAAATAATAACAATAATAATAATAATAATAATAATAATAATAATAATAATAATAATAATAATAATAATAATAATAATAATAATAATAATAATAATAATAATTATTATTATTATTATTATTATTATTATTATTATTATTATTATTATTATTATTATTATTATTTATTTTTATTTTTTTAAATAATAATAAAAATAAAAATTTTTTTAAAAAATAATATTAATAATAAAAATAAAATAAAAATAAAAATAAAATTAAAAGTCAACGCCGGAAAGTTGACAAATGGCATAGTCAACGCCGGAAAGTTGACAAAAGTCATCCGAAACTGATTTAAAGTGTTTTTTTTTAAAAAAAAAAGTCTATTAAAAGGTGTTTTTTTACAAAAAAAAATTATAAAAGGTGTTTCTTTACAAAAAAGAGATTTTAAAAGGTGTTTCTTTGCAAATAATCCTAAATAAAATAATAGAAATATTCAAAAAGAAAAAAAAAAAAAATTTCTATAGGAGAGATCAAAATAATATAGGAAACAAAATTAGGATTACTGAGGAACGTAACTAATTGATAACCATGATAATTTAGCTTTGTTGTTAGCTCATACAGCCATTATCATCATACACGTTATACCTCATTCATAAAAGTTTTAATTTAGTTTTATATCTATAAATAATATATATATATATATATATATATATATATATATATATATATATATATATATATATATATATATATATATATATATATATATATATATATATATATATATATATATATATATATGAAGTTTTAGTTATTATGTATATTTAATTTTTTAATTTTAAATTTTGTTATATTTTAGAATATTGCATGGTTTAAAATTTTCTCGGTTTATGTAATTTTATATGTGGTCGTTGAAACTATACTTTAAAAATTAAAAGATTTGATGAATATTTTATTTTAAGAACTTGAATTTTGGAAAGTTTTAAATATTTTATTATTTAATTAGTATAAAGTATTGAAATATTCTTATTAGTTGAAAATGGTTAAATAATTTTAGTAAGGACAAAAATGTTAGTTGAAAATGTTTAAAAATATTTAAATAATTTTAAAGCTTGTCAAAAAAAAGGTTTTGGACACAAATTCAAATTCAGACTCTGGGTCCAAATTTTTTCATAGTGCCTATAAATTTGGTTTCGGGTGTGAATTCAGTAAAATAAATAGGGTTTTGATATGGGTTTTTTATCCAATCCAAATTCGACCATCCCCTAGCAGTGGTTTAGCTGGTTATACAAAGAAAAAGTTCCTTCTATTTTCAATACATTCTTTGGGAAACAAATTAAATTATTTTGAAAATCAATTTAAAAAACTATAAAGAAAAATTTATGTTAACCGGTCATTTGAAGGAAAAAGAAAAATGTTTGTTCAAGTTTAAACGGGTAAATCTATCTTTAAGGAATTAATTATTCATAAAATAATAAATTTAGAAATTAAAAAGAGAAAAATCAATCAAAAAATTACAAATTATAACCCCATCTTCATCACATTGTTCTTCTCTCATGAATTTTTAATTGGAAAAATTGCATCTAAAAGCCTAAGTTTTTGACCATCTACAAATAAAGGGTCAACCTTTAATTTATTCTACAAAAGGGCTTCCTGGTTACCACTACCCATTATCACCGGTTGTAATTTTAAAATCAAAACGAAATGATATATTTATTTCATTCATTAAATCTTATAAATTGCATTGAATGTCTACTTAACTGTACTTCATTTATGTAACAGGTGCGGCTATCTCGATACATGAATAACATTTAATAATAATGTTTAAAACAAAAATATCGCGGAAGTCTTAAAATATCGAACTGTTAAAAACTTTAAATCATAAATATTGAATATGTTTAAAATAAAAATAAAATATTCCATCTGATAAGAAGTATTGTTTGTTCAAAATGAAAAAAAAGATACATCATCATCAAGTCATCAATAAAGGTACAAAAAGCAGCTAAGTTCTCGATAAATAATAATTGCTACGGCCTGGATTGAAACCTAAAACTAAATCCTGTAAAATGTTGCCATCCATGATACGGATGACAGCTGATCGAACCGATTGAATCGATCAGCGCTTAACGCTGAGCATAACTTCCTATCTAGCTCAAAATACGGAAATTATACGCTACATTTACAAAATAATAATTTAAGTACAATTTTATAATTAATTGATACCACTGTATACTTTTATTATATTCTTTTACTCTTCCATACTTTTAAGTCATAAGATACCATTCTCAATCCTAACAGAAGTACGTTACTGCCACTTATACAATTCGGTAGTTTTAATACTTCAGCAAGTTCATTTGGTTAATACTCATAACCGTACCATGCATCATGACATTAATACTAATCAAGTTTATCACTGATCAACAAACACAACAATATGACACCTGATAGATGTAAGACCTGATATATGTAAGGGTCTGGTTAAGTGAGGACCGTAATCCAAAACCCTAACAGTGGTGGGAGTTGTCACTCCTCCAATACAATTTATGCTCGAGTTTTACAGAATAGGCAGCTAACCCCCTGTCTTACACCGCAATTACGTGTCGGCCAACACGGGCGCTGGGATTTAACATGTCGGTGGTTCGATATCACCTTACTATCAGGGTCATTCAATTAATATTCATCCACACAAGTGCATCACATTTTTATTATTACAATTTGACTTTGACTTTGACTTTGATCAACTTAGGTGATAACCTATTTTATTTAATAAAATACTTGTCCAATTGCATAATTATCAAAACTTATCAAAATATAGCTTGTCGAATCGCATAATTATCAATTAGCAAAAGGAGCATGCGTGCCTGCATAGTTTGGGACTTTGGGTGCTCCAACTAATCAACACCAACGAAACCGATTTGTTGAAAGTTTGAAGAGTATGAATCATCCCACATTTCACAATTCTATTTTGCAATTGCAATTAGGGCTGACTTTAGAGGAGGGGATCAGACTTTGAGGTTAAGGTTGGAAATTTTGTTGTTTATCTAAAACGAATGAGACTATTAGAAGGTCTGAAAATGAGACTTTAAAGAGCCAAAGAGAATGCAAGTTTGAAATTTTGTTATTAACTTGATGGTAAAGAAAATAGACTATTAGTTAACTCAAATAACGTAAAAATTCACAAGAGATCGTCTCATTATGAGGCGGGTACTAATGGGGTGCCCAAATTCAAAAGCTAAAGAACAAAAATTAATTTTGACTTTAAATTTATCAATTCTAACATTAATGTTATCAACAACTTAAAGTAAACATTAAATAGATCAAGTAAAATAAAAAATTTTAATTTTAACCTAAAAGTAATCAATACTGACATAAATATGATCAATTTATACTTACAAGTTTATAATCTTAAGTGAATCAATTATAATCTTTCTAAGGCTTTAATTTCAATGTTTAATTGATTAATTCAGACATTAAAATAAACAATAAATAAAGTGATCAATTAAATAATCAGTTTTAATTTTTACATAAAATAATTTTGACCCTATATTAAATTGATGAATTATTATTTACATATAGTAAAAAATTTAAATTAAGTCAATTTAACTATTAATATTACGATAATGCCATTTCTCATAAGAGCAAATGCTTAAATAATTTCTTTATCGACCAATATTTTTAAATGATCAAGCATCCATAATTTTAGACAAAAGGTCTAACCATTAAAAAAACAAACAATTCGCTCAACACAAAGAAAAGAGAAAGGAAGCGTCCACCTTCATTTCATTATTTCATATCATTTCAAATCCTTTCTTTCTTTATATTTAAAAAGTCAACTCTCCTCTTTGCTTCTTCTTTCGACTTCTCTCCTCCAACCACTCCTTTCTTCTTTCTCTCTCCACTCTTCTCCATTTTTCGTTAACTTCACATATCTGCCAAATCCACTCAAATTTCTACCTTAATTCAATATTTCTTCATTTTTCTTCCGATATGAGAATCGAGCTATAACAAATTTCCATTTTTCTTTCCAAAATCCTTCAAAAAAATTTCAATTTGTTTGCTCATTTGTAAAATTTAACTGATAAAAATGGGTAATGGAATCGGGAAAATCGGAATATGTTTCACGGGCTCAAGCCAGGATCGCCAGTCTAATAAGCATGAACTTGGTATGTACGTGGACCAATACGATGAAGGATTAGGTCATTCTTTCTGCTACGTTCGACCCGACCCAGCCCGTTTTTCTAATCCCACTTCGTCGAAGATCCATTCAGAGGAATCCGCTGCCGGAGTTTCAATTTTCCGGTCAATATCTGGAGCATCTGTTTCGGCGAACACTTCAACGCCGTTATCAACAACTTTCTCGACGGACCTTACTGCCACGTCAGCAACCACCGCTTTTTTTGAAAGTTCTACTTCGTTTGCTTCGGTCCCACTTCAGCCCATCCCCCGTGGATCATCCATCAATTCAGGCCCTCTTTCAGGCCCAATTAGTATCGATCGTGGGTTTATGTCTGGACCCCTTGAACGAGGCGGGTTTTTATCCGGGCCACTTGATCGAGCTGGTCCCGCCCTCTTCTCCGGTCCTCTTGACCGGAGTTTATCAGTACAAGGAAATTGGCCCGGGCTTGGTCTTGGGTTCGGGCTAAAGCCAAAGAAGAAACCCGGGTCTTTGATACGTGGTCTTAAACATGCGATCTCGAAAAGTTTTAGTCAAAACTCAGTTGCTCCTGCTAAAGTTAATGCCTCTGTCGGGCAGGATAATTGGGTTGTTGGTGGGCCTACTTCCGGGACAGGGCTTGGACCCGATGGAAGTGGTAGTTTGAATACGAGTTCTGATATGAGCATAGATGAGAGTGATAATTCATGGGAAAATCAAAATCTCCAATGGGCACAAGGAAAAGCAGGGGAAGATCGAGTACATGTGATTGTATCCGAAGAACGTGGGTGGGTTTTTGTTGGTATTTATGATGGATTCAACGGCCCAGATGCAACTGACTTTTTACTATCCAATTTATACACAAACGTTCAAAAAGAACTTAAAGGTTTATTATGGGATGATAATAGTAAGTTTGATTCATCATCTTCTTCATCAACTTTACCAAATAATAGTTCATCTTCTGAAACTAGTAGTAGTAATAGTAATAGTAGTAGAAGTAGTATAGATATTGAAAGCTATGAATATAATGGTGAAAGTAGTAGTATAAATGTTGTGGATTCAACTCTTAATTGTGGCAAAAAAGGAAGGAATTCATCAAAGAGTAAATTTAAAAGTGCAACAAAGAAATGGGAAGAAAATCAAAGGAGATGGAAGTGTGAATGGGATAGAGAAAGAATAGAACTTGATAGAAGATTAAAAGAGCAATGGAATAGTAGAAATGATTTAGAGGGTAGAAGTAGTACTAATACTCATTCAGATGTTTTGAAGGCATTATCTATTGCGTTGAAAAAGACAGAGGATTCATATTTAGATATTGCTGATAAGATGATGGATGAAAATCCTGAGTTAGCTTTGATGGGTTCTTGTGTTCTTGGTATGTTAATGAAAGGTGAGGATGTTTATTTGATGAATGTTGGTGATAGTAGAGCTGTTTTGGCTCAAAATAAAGAGACTGATATTAGAATTGGTAAAGTTGATCAAGATTTGGAAAGGATCAATGAGGAATCTATGTTCGATTTCGAAGTCCCCGATGGTGTCAAACCTAGTCTTACAACTTTGCAACTTACAGTGGATCATAGTACTTGTGATGAAGAGGTAGTTGCATGTATTTCCATTTGTTTTTTGTTGTTTTAATTGATAAATTTGTTGTATAATACAAGAGGCGAGAGTTGACTGTACACAAACTTAATGACCTTCTATCCTAAAACCAATTGGTATTAGGAGTAGCCCATCAAGTATATATGTTAGTGTCATGTGGGTTATTTTCCAATATTAATCGGTAATCTTACTTAGTACTGTTACGTATTTTGTAGTATGTTTTTGTCATTGTGTTGGGGTAATAAGTTTAGATAAGGGTTTGTGATTGTGTGTGTTTTGATGATTTCAGGAAGTGCAAAGAATTTGGGAAGAACACCCAGATGATGCATTTGCTATCGTTAATGATCGTGTTAAAGGTTCATTGAAGGTCACACGAGCGTTTGGTGCTGGTTTTCTCAAACAGGTATTTCATTTCGCAATCATCCATCAAGATTACGCGCATTTGAGTTTTCTTGTTGTTCTTTATGATTACGTATATATCCTCTATTTGCCTATGTTATGTGTGTTCATCATCATGTTACATGATTGATTTGTCGAAGATTACTGATAAGATTAGGAATGTGAGTGATTGTTATTCATCATATAACAAAGTTGAATCTTGTAAGATTATGAAATGAAGTTGCATTGGTCAGAGCATGTTTAATCAGTTGTTAGTTGTTGGTTGATAGTTGAAAGAAGCTAAGTAAGAGACTATTTCATGCAGAAACTGAAAGCAACCAGAAACTATGCATTTGTTACATTAATGACATTTAGTTGGGGTGATGAACACTAGACTCAAACGCATTATGCAACCACCTTTCTCAATTTATTGCAGTCAATGAAGTCAGCCTATATGCCTGCTTGGATTACCTAATTTATATCATACTGATTTTTGTGGTCTATATTTACTTACCTAAATCAAAATAAGTATAAAAATCTTAACAAAGTACCAAAATTAGATTGTCATCGAGTATGGTAGTAGTGATCGAGTCTAAATGTTTCATGCTGTGGTCTAATCAAGTCGAGTGATTGAGTCCATAGTGTAAAAATGCGGTAACAGTCGTGATCGCGGTAAGGTTCAGTGATGCGTTAACAAGAGCGATGACGTTATCGTAACGTCTAATTATCGGTAAATCATTAGATATACCTTGAAACGGCACAAAACACGGTTTTTAACACCTTTACAACGTGGAAATGTCGATTTGTTTGTTTTGAAAACCTGTACAACGCGGCTGATACGATGTGATGCTGCCTTGTTTTTACACTATGATTGAGTCTGGTGTATCCGGTCTCATTTATTTTGGCCTTATCTTTTGTGAAAGTTTATGTATATATCAGTTGTATTCAACGATCACTCATTTTCATTGATAATTTGCTGATTTCTATGAACCTGTCTGATTTACTGCAGCCTAAATGGAATAATGCACTGTTAGAGATGTTCAGCATCGACTACGTGGGGACTTCACCATATATCAGTTGCCAACCGTTTCTTTATCACCATAGATTAGGTCCGAAGGATCAGTTCTTAATATTATCCTCTGACGGTTTATATCAGTACTTCACAAACGAGGAAGTAGTTGCCGAAGTGGAGCTCTTCATCTCAGTGTACCCAGAAGGTGATCCGGCTCAACATCTGGTTGAGGAAGTCTTATTTCGTGCAGCTAAGAAAGCTGGTAATTTTTCGAAAATCTCATAGCTTAGACAGTAGTTCAGTCAGGTGAATTTTTGTTTTCTAATATCGTATCCTTATGCAGGAATGGATTTCCATGAGTTGCTAGAAATACCACAAGGTGATCGTCGTAGGTATCATGACGATGTATCGATCATTATCATATCGTTCGAAGGCAGGATATGGAGATCATGTGTATAAGATTTTACAAATGTTACATTTACATAACAGCCCTGTAAATGGTAAGTTATGGCATTGATATTTGATAGGGTGAAGATAGGAAATGTATAGATTAGACATAAAAAGAGGTAGTTATATGCTAAGGGAAGTCATTGTCTTCATAATTATGAAAAGAAAAGTTGTAGTTGCTCAATAAATTTCGTCCAAATATATAAAAAGTTTGGTAATTATCTTGACCAATATACTTGTATTTATATTGATCTTTTTTGGTTGAGTGGAAGCATTATATATATACAATTAAAAACAGGGGATAATTGTTTTGAATATTACGAGAGAGCATACTTTATGGATGCCATATCTAATTACCTATTCCTTCTGTTACACTATATTTGCTACATTTAACATTTTACGCAATTTAATGTATTATTTTGATTTTTTATATATTAAACTATACACATCTGAAAATTATAAAAACTTAATATTATAGAATTATGCGATTAGACGATTTAAACAGGATTCCACTTGACTATTTTTTTCTTACACATTAGCCGAAATATATAAAATAAGCTTGAACGATAAACAATATAAAGGACACTTAAAATAAAGTAAAAGACAGTTATATAACGAGTATTTGAGAATGGATGATGTATAGCTGACCCAGATACATGAAGGCATAATAATGAGGTTCTTTGTTAGTGCCCAGATTTTCAGGTTGACCTAAGATGAAAGAAATATGCAGTGGTCCTGTTTGGGAGTTAAAAATTCAGTTAGTAATTGCATCTTCTCTTACATTTTGTTCTGTCCTTAGACGTCTATTTTTGATTTGACCATAAACTCGATCAAAAAGACCCACCCTGAACCCTCTTCCTCTTCCAAATAGTTGGTGATTTTTTGAGTTTTTGGGGTTACACTTTGTCCATCCATCTGTTCTTTATTTGGTGTTTTCATGAAGAATAAATGAAGTTTTTAAATGGTGAAAATGTTCGTTTACTAAATATAAACTTAATGAGGAAAAGGTGGAGAATGTGAATATAAAATATATTAAAATAATATTAACTGAAAAAAATATAGGAATTATAATTATTAAAAAGTTTTAATAAAGTTAATGAGAAATATATAAAAATTATAAGCAATGGAAAAATGTAAAAATAAAGTTAGTGGAAAATATATAAAATCTATTAATGAACAAGGTCAATTATGTCAATAAATTTGTGATATAAATAGATTGAATTTTAAGGGGAACATATATATAGTACAACTCAAAATAGTAAATGGGAACATTATCATGGAATCTATTCCTTGAGTTTTCGGTTGATATTTCCAAAATGAATCTTCATGGAAATTAAGAAAAAGTGAATTTTGAGATGGTGGGTTTCTTATTTTATTGAATAATAAAGTTTATGGTAAAAGTGGAAATCATAAGCATAAAAAAATATTGAAATAAAGTTAGCAAAAAAACTATGAGAAGTATAATTTATAAAATAATTTAATAAAGATAGTGGAAAACATGTGACGACTATAAGTAAGAATGTGCATGGGTCTAGGACCTTAAACGCCCGTGTAGTAGTTAGTGTTAAATGTTGGGACTATGGGAGTGATAATGAAAAGTTACTGTGATTTTGGTAGGAATATTTCTTGACATCATACTTGTTCTCCCTCAACAATCTCATTTTCTTTACAAAATTCATTCTAATGCATTACCTTGTGAAAATATGATATTAGATGGTGATGAAAAATTATAAACCAAAAAAATACTTTTATGATCAATGTTTTATTAGCATGGGAATGACTCGATACATATAATGAAAATTTACTCTATAAATCATTTCCCTTACCACCGTTTAATATCAATAACCAAATGGGCAGTAAGGGTCTAAATCTATCTAGATCGAAACCTAACCCTTATTTAACTATTTGTATCTACCTATTTTTGGATCCTAAGGGTCCGGGTATATGTCCATGATCTTAGGGTTCAGGTCCACATGTTTAAGATTCACATTCGACCCTGTTCTAACTCATAGACTCTTTTATATTTATTTTTTAAAAAAATTATATGAAAACTATTATGCGTTTTTGTTTGTTTGATCATGAACTTTTTAATTTGAAATGTGATTCTTGTTTTATACTTTGAAAATCAAAAACTTGGTGAATATTTTGTTCTAAGAATTTGAATGGTGGAAATTATTTAATTTATTTGGATTTATGAATTATATTTTTTTTGTTATTGTATCATATAAATCAATACTTACATGTGAAAGAATAATATTTTGGCATTTATGCAATCGTATTTTGCACAACAAACTTCTTCATAGTCATTTATTTTGTAAGACTTATATATATATATATATATATATATATATATATATATATATATATATATATATATATATATATATATATATATATATATATATATATATATATATATATATTATTGATTTATATGATACAATGATTAATTTACAATTGCAACTATATATATTAAATAAGTATATTAAAATAAAAACATACTAAAAGAAATAACATAACCATAAAATGGGCAACGACACAAACGACGGTCCAAGCGACTGCCAAAGCCTACTTCTAATGGTGACGGGTTGGGAAACGACCAATGTGCGTGGTCCCCTAATTCAAAAAGAAAGGGCGACGTCCTGGTGACGAACAAGGTGGTCGCCAATATCAGTAGAAAGAGGTGACGAGAAGGGGCAGTGTGTTTCATCGCCCACTTTGGCGAAGAGCATACATCATTTTTATAAGAATCTACTTGTATAGGGACGTGCCAAAAGGTTGTCCTCCGATTCGCTATTGCAATTTAATGTCTAAATGGCGAAGCTACGTGCCCTTGCCTTTTCGTCTTTTTTTTAGTGTGATGGTAGGTTAGCTTTTGAATTTAGACCTAGAAGTATATATCTTACTTACAAAAGTTAGTATTATTGTTGAAAAATTATTAAATTCAACTTAAGTTTATATAATTTTTGGTAATTTTTTCTATTTAATACTAGTGTATAGTCAAAAGTTTTTCTTAATTAACCTTATCTCAAAATTATTTACCACTTTTTTAGTCAATCATCTTGTCTTTAATTGCTCATTGATCCATCGTATCAAACAGAAAATGCTATGTTTTTTTTTAAATTAGATATTTGTTAATAAATAAAGTTAAATTAAATTGTGGGATGAAATTAAAATAGCGTTAAATTTTATGAATGGAATTTTAAAAAAAATGGGTCAATTTGCCAATAAAAAATAGAAGCAAAATGTAAACGCTGTGATAATATTATTTTTCACAATAGTTGTGTAAACCAAGAAAAAAATATTATTAGCAAATCATAAAAATATGCATTAATTACCTCTAATTTTAAACAATCATCCAACACACTTATTATTAAACTAATTTAAATTAGTAAGATAATAATACATCATCATGACGTTTTGATTCATGATCATAAATTGCTTAAAAGACTACTATTTACTTTCAAAAAATTTAATAACTCAAAAAACTATTAGATTGTTTATTTATCATTAAATTTAGCGTTATATTAACGATAGCATTAAAGTTTTTTATCATAATGATTAATGAATTGTTGTCATCATCATCTTAATGTATTGTAATCGTATTAATTTGTGAATCACGATCACAGAGATCTAACTAAGAATTTTAAATATCTTTTTCTTATTAGAATTATGAAGGGATAGAGATTGGTTTTTTTGGGATATTATATATAGTAAACACCAAATATGTCAAAAAGCGAGTGGTAATAATTCTTAAAATATTTTTTACAAGATAACACTCAATCCTTGAAAAAGTAATTACAGTAACATTATTAAACCAAAAACATTTATTTTCCGTTAACTATAGAAATAACATAAATACCCCTGTTTCATTTCATTAAAAGTGAGCATCTCCTTCCTCTTCCATTCAATGTGTTGTTGCTTCTTCATTAATGTTCTCACCCTCCTAACCTTAAACCTTGTTTCTAGTAACAGTTGATGGTGCAGCATCAACTTAATGGATATAGTACAGTTTCATTGGTTCTTCAGACTTTGACCTGGCCGGACACCATTTTCTTGAGTACTTAAATCTTGGCGGAAGTTACTTTTCAGACAATATTCCAGCAAAATATGGAAATTTCCCTAAGTTTAATTTCCTTGATTTAGCTGGAAACATACTTCATGGTTCAATCCCATCAGAATTTGTGTCATTGATTGAACTTCAGCATGTTGAAATGGGTTATAGTAATTTTGATGGGAGTTTACCAATTGAATTGGGTATGTTGTCCAATCTTCAATACTTATACATCTCAAATTGTAGCTTTTCTGGGAATATACCCAAAGAAATTGGACATTTAACAAGTTTAACCATATTGTTGTTGTTTAGCAACAATCTTTTCGGTGTGATCCCTTCAAGTATTTCAACCTTGACATCATTACAAATACTTGATTTATCAGTTAATAGACTTTCTGGGTCAATTCCTGAAGGTGTTTCTGAGCTTAAAGAGTTAAGCTTTTTAAGTCTTTTAGGAAATGAGTTAATCTGAGGACATGGTATAAGGTTAAGAGGAAGAAAAACATTAATGAAGAAGCAAGAACACATTGAGTGGAAGAAGAAGTAGGTGTTGACTATTAATGAAATGAAATAGGAGTATTTATGTCATTTTCGTAGTTAACAGAAAATAAACGATTTTGGCTTAGTAATGTTACTGTAGTTACTTTTTCAAGAGTTAAGAATTATTTTAATCAAAAAATTTTAAAAATTGCTATCACTCATCTTTCGACATAGTTTATGCCGTAGAATATCCTGTTTATTTCAATAAAACTTGGATCATCCATGAAGTGCCATAAGCAATGATTATAAATCATAGTGACCCATTGTTTTCTTCTTGTAATTTTAATGTTTGTTGACTTAGGTCATTCATTTTTTTGCTCTATATAAGAATATATCTAGGGTATTATTATACATCGCTATCCTTTTCATTTTATCCCTACCCTATATGAAATTACAATTTTGCCTCTGGACTTAAAATTTGCTTAACAAATATAAATCTCACTTAATAACACTATTATCACTTTAAAAACATTAAATTTAAAGTTTAAACGTAATCCCAAACATTTTTATCGCGACCCTAAATTTATTGAATTTTCAGTAGCGCCCTTGCATGATATACGAATTCAAACACGGTTTTATCTCTCTAAAATCTCTCTAAAAATGCTCTTTGATTTTAAACAAGCTGACTGGTAGAATCGATTTACTTGGCTAACGAAAGCAACTATGAATCGATCGAGTACGTACTTAAATCGATCTGAATGGATGTTCTTTTAAAATTAAAAAAAAAAAAAGAAAAGTCACACAAAACATATGAGTGGACCACGAAGGAGTCGCACAAAACATGCGAGTGGACCACGGGTTTTGTGCGACTCCTCCGTGGTCCACTCGCACGTTTTGTGTGACTTTTCTTTTTTTTTTTTTAATTTTTTTTTAATTTTTTTTTGATTATTTACATTATTATCATGTAAATTATATAAATAGTTTTTTATTTATTTAGTAATTTATATTATTATTATTATTTAATATACGTTGTAGTAAATTAATTACATTATTATTATTTTGTAATTTATTATTTTCTTCTTCTTCTTATTATTATTATTATTATTATTATTATTATTATTATTATTATTATTATTATTATTATTATTATTATTATTGTTATTATTATTATTATAATAATAATAATAATAATAATAATAATAATAATAATAATAATAATAATAATAATAATAATAATAATAATAATAATAATTAATTAATTTAAATAATTTATTATTTATATTATTAATATTATTATTATTTCTTTATTAATAATTTAAATAATTTATAAATATATATTATTATTATTATTTTCTTATTATTTAATATTAATTTGTTTTATTATTATTACAATTATTTTTTTATTTTATATTTTGTATTGTTATTATTTTAATATTAATTATTGAAGTAAATTATATTTTTTATTTAATATTAATTGTATTATTATTGTTTTAATATTAATTATTAAAGTTAATTATAATTTTAATTTATTATTGAATATTTTTATTATTAATGTTTGTATGTATAATTTTTGAATAACCTAATGTATGGTTTATTTCATATTTTAAATTTGCAGGACTTTGAAAACTTAGGAGATAATGTAGATTACTCTGATAGATTTGTTACGGATAGGGAATTTGATTCCGTAGTTGAATTACATAGTTGGGTCGATGAGATAGCAATAACAATTGGTTTTCAATTTACACATGCTTCTTATAAACAAAAAGAAAGACGTTTTAGATTTAGTTTGTATTTAATATGTCACCGCTATGGTAATATCAGGGGTGATTTGCATAACCTAAATAATGCTGCCCGACCTGGTTCTAAAAGTAGAACATGTCGGTGTAAATTTATGATTGTAGCAAGTAGTCGTAAACAAGGAGAAAGACCTTGGACAGTGAGGGTGTGTCCTGGGAAAAACGGTAGACATAACCACCGATTTTTAGTGTACGGAGATGATCATGTAAGGGTAAATAGGTTGAATATAGATATTCGGAAACACATACGACAGCTTAGTGCCACCGGCATGAAACCTGCCTTTATCATGACTTCAATTAGTGAGAATTTTCCTGGTTTTTTTTACTAGTATGAATCAAATATACAATGTTTGACAGTCAATTAGAAGAGAAGAGATGGAGGGTAGGACTCCCCTTCAACACTGTCTTCATATGGCCACAGAGCATAATTACGTGGTTTGTACAGACTTGGATAGTGAAAAAGATTTGAGCAGATTATTAGTTGCAAATCCTACCTCAATCCAAATGATACGTACGTGGCCGTATGTTGTGTTGATAAATACAACGTACAAAACAAACAAATAAAAGTGACCACTGTGTGAAGTAATCGGAATGACGCCAACGAATCACAACTTCTTGGTTGCGTTCTGTTTGATGCGAGATGAGGCGGTTGTTTCATATTCGTGGGTGTTATAGGGATTGAGAGATATTTTTGGCACAGCTTAGATTCTTAGCGTCATTGTCACTGATAGAGATGAGGGTTTATCTGCAGCTATTCGTCATGTCTTCCTAGGTATAAAGGTTTTATTGATTAAATATTGTCGTTCTCTTTATTGAATATGTCTTAATTACGTTTAATGTTGTGTTTAATGTAGATGTGCGGCATTTGTTATGCATATGGCATATTGCCAACGACGTTGAGAACATGGTGGACAAGCTGTGTGGCGCGAAAAGAAATCAACAAGGGCAGGTATTCAGGAAAAGTAGATGGAACCCCTTGGTTGAAAGTTCTACTCTTGACGAATTTGAAGAGAGATGGCAATTGATTGTGACTACCTGGTCGGTTAGGAACAGAAAGGTCGTTCGATATTTGGCTGGAATATGGATTCCATTTAAAAAGAAATTTGTGCGTGAATGAACGAATGACTGTTTACACATAGGTAACTAGACTACCAGCAGAGTTGAAAGCCAACACTCGCATATCAAGTATTATCTTAGTAGCGGTAATGCAAACGCCGATGACAAAGAGTACTTTAAATCGTTGGTCGATGAAGTCTTAAAAGCTGATCCGGCTGTTGTACGACGCTTGTCTCAGGTACTTGAACATGAATTACACCCTGATGGAACCGATATACCTGAGTCTTACGTAAGTCCACCTAGAAAGGGAAGACCAACCACAAGCAAAACCCTTAGAAGAAATAAAAGCGCATTTGAATATAGTAGATCATCTTCTCATTGTCGAGGGTCTAGATCTTCATCCCTCGGGAGATCTAGTGGTCGGGAAACACAATCCTCAGATGGAATTAAGTTTAGTTTCAACTTATCCGGTACATGACTTTCCTTGCCGTTATTTAAATTACTTTGTTACAGCTTAATCTTACTAACCTTATTTTCAATAATTGCAGATGATCCAGTAGGTCGTGATTTTTCACTATTTTCACGACCAATCACATCCCACACATTCTCCCTCCTTACTTGTTTGATTGGATTGATGTTATAGGTGATGGTAACTGTGGTTTTAGAGCTATTGCCGTCACAGAGTTGGGAGGTGAGGAGGCATGGCCTCTTTTTAGATGTGTTATGTGGATGAAAATGCAAATGAATAGAGAGCAATACCTACGTGTGTATCTATCGAAGCAGGCATTAGACAATGCTATATTCAGAATTGGTTCACACAGTAATGGACTTGCTCCTTATATTCACTGGATGAAAGCGCCGATGGCATTGTACACTTGAAATAGACTATGTTTAATAAGCTTAATTATAAGTAATTAAGCTGATTGGGATTATTAAGTAAGTTAATCCGAGTAATAATATTATTATTTTGATAATATTGACTCAAGTATTTCATTTGTTAACATTTTCAAGAAAAAGGTATATTTTATTTAATGTATAAAATTCGTACAAAGAATACTTCGATAAAAGTGTGTTTTGATTATATTTTATTAATTGATTACTATATTATTTTAATAAAAATAAATTTAAATAAAGTATTGAAAAATAAATTCCTAAATGCAATCCTTATTCATACTACCAATTGCTTATTTCATAAATCGTCTATTATACCCTTACAGCATGTCTTATATAAGATTGTCTTACGACGAGACGACTTTAATAGAATTTAATGGGTCAAAGCTAAAAATGAACCCATTCTTACCTCATTTAAACTGACACACCTCTTTCCCTCACATTGAAAACCCACGGTTTTCCCTTCCTTCTTCTCTCTTTCTCTCTCTTTTCCCTTCTTCCCCTGTGCGCCGCCCTGGCCTGCTGCTGCCACTAACCGACGCCGACCAACCGCACACGCATCCATCGCTGCCGCATCACTGTCTCCACGACTGTCCCCACCTGTTGCCGTGAGTGCTGCCCCACCAGCAGCTGCGTCACAAGCTGTCTGGCAGCCATTGTTGGGCTGCGTGGCTCCCCCACCACCACAACAATCACCTACAATCTTTACCTTAAGTTGAAAGGTCCTTCAAAGGTGATTGAGGTAATCCACAAACTATTCTATTTAAGTATAAATTGAATGTTTTAAGGTAGTTTGGTATGTGGATTCAATTTGGATCTTGGATTCAATTTGGGTCGTGGATTCAATTTGGGTATCAACTTGAATTTAATTAGAGTATATGAGTTTAATTAGTAATTGGGTTCTTGCTAGTGTTGATTAGTATTGGTTATTTGGGTTATTTGGTTTCTAGTATGAAATTTAATATTTGGATATTGAAATTTCAGTTCATAATCTGAACATTCTGTTTTGGCTATTTTGGGGATAGTTTTGATTGTTTTAGGGTTCTTATGTCTTCTTGAGATTTGTAGTGCTTTGAGTCACGGTCGTGTGGGCACTTGAATCGCCCCGAGATGAATTCGTATGAGGAAGTTATGTCCAAAATACTAGTAGACTGTCATAAAAATCGACAATGAGGTTCCGTTTTATTCTGTCCGAATTTGTGTTGCTGTTTTTGAAGTAGTTAGATTCGTTTTAGGATTTTGGTGTCTTCATGAGATTTGTAGAGCTTCGAGTCGCGATCACTTAGGCACTTGAATCGCCCCAAGATGAGCTCGTATGGGAGAGTTATGTTCAAAACAGTGGCATACCCGCAGGCTGTCATGAAAATCAATACTGAACCTTCTGTTTTGGCTATTTTGGGATAGTTTTGAATGTTTTTGGGTTCTGGTGTCTTCATGATATTTGTAGAGCTTCGAGTCTCGATCACGTAGGCACTTGAATCGCCCCAATATGAGTTCGTATGAGAGAGTTATGATCAATCTACTAACAAGTATCCTGTTATGGTACTAAAATGGAATTCATTATGTGGGATTAGGAAGTATAAAATAAATTGGAGGTTTAAAGTTATTTATTGAGTAATTGAGATTAACTTAGGTTTATTGTTTTCCCTTTATGGATTGGTATTGTTGGGTTGTGGATCTTAATTGAATAATATGAGTGTTTGGTTCAAGTATAAATTTGGGAACATATGAAATGATTGGTATTTTAATTGTTGATTGTTATTCATGGCGTAGAAATGTAATCTACAAGCAAACTACTATCCTATCTTTTAAATTTAATTCAAGTATTTCAAAGTTCAAGTTATGTTTTATAAGGTGTGGTATTACTACTATTGATATTTGAGCAAAATCGTTTGGTGTTTGAAACTGTGGATTTTGACTTTGTTTGACCTTGCTCCTAGTCCTTGATTAAACTATATTTTGAATGTTTATATGTTTTTATATATGAGCTTTTAAATATTGTATTTATTTAAAGAGATTACAAAGGCATGTTTTGTATGTTACTAACTTATAAAATACGAGTCTTGAAATATTGTATTATGAAGATGAGGTATGATTGTTGATTTCAAAGAAAATCAATTGAATTATTGTTTTGTGTTATATTGAAATGTTCGACATTGAAAAATGTCCGTTTTTGGGAATTGGCAACGGATATTTATATCCGGATTATTGTGAAATCCTATAGCTTGATAATAGGTAATGGTTATTCGGATCGGTCTCGAGCCCCCGATCCCGTTTCGTTCTTGCAAGAACCGTATTTTCGGTGATGACGATCACCCGTGTTCTCAGGATTTAGATCAAGCCTACTTCCTGACGGTCCATATATTCCCACGTTTTAAGTGCTGTTATATTATTGATTTAATATGAGTTTTGAATAAATACATTTGGTACATAAAGGTTTGTTTGTTTTGCAAATGATATCATATTTGTCATTTGCCGTTTTGTTTCGCTATTGACTTGTAAAGTAATAGCTGCATTTTGATTTACGCTATTAACTTGTAAAGTTTTAGCCGTGTTTTGATTCGTTATGAACTAAAGGTTCATAGCCGTATTTATGTCGATACCAAACGATCTTTTAAAAGAGTTTTGATTTACGCTATTAACTTGTAAAGTTATAGCCGTGTTTGATTCGTTATGAACTAAAGGTTCATAGCTATATTTATGTCGACATCAAACAGTCTTTTGAAAGAGTTTTTGATTTGGATAAAATAATGTTTATAAATGACCAAGTGAACAAGGAATTTGATTTGGAAATGTTTGTTAATGACTTGTATACAAATGTAGTAGTTTGTTGGATTACTCAACAATGCAATTGTTGACAGTTTTTTTTATGGGGTCTGTTGGACCTCTTGAGTTTTGATGATGACTACACTTTAGCAAATATGTGTTTAGAGATTTTGTGCAGGTCGATATCCGATTAATTGTGATCGTTGATAGTACCTATGGCTTAGTTCATGGGAATATACATGTCAAAAGGTTTCAAGAGATGTTAGAAGAGTATATCACGTGGGATGTAAAATGGAGACAGGAAGTCTACTGTTCCCAGGTTTGATGTTCTAGCAAGTTGGAATTTGGAGACAGCGCAGTGTTCCCAAACTGAAGTCAATTTACGTTAGCTAATAAATTCTATCTTTTATTTTTTAGTTAATGTATTTTAAATTAATTTGTTGCAGTAATAATTTATTAAAGTTAATTGGCAAATCGTTTTTTATTAAATAAAATGGATTCACGTTTTAATTCGTTAAGATCCTTTATTTTAGGATCTATCTTTAGTAAATCCTGGATTTGTTAAAAATAGAATTAACTAACTTTAAATTGGTCTTAGCAAATCTTTCTAACCGGTTTTATTCCTAAAAAATAGCAAGCAATCATTTCCACTAAGATTAACCGTTCTCTATTAATAGCAAAAACGTTCCAGCAGGTTGGTACTGGAACAGGAACAGCTGTTAAAAGAAACTGCTGCTTAAAGGGAACAGAAGCTATTTTAGTAAATGGGAACAGCGGTTATTGTTTTTGTATACGTGTGATTTGACTTAATCAAATCTTATGGAAATAACCGTGTGTTTGCTTAATCCACATTACTCCCATGATCTCTTGATAGTGGGATGATGGATTGGATTATTCCATTTTCTTAGGAATATTATTTTCTATAAATTGCAAGTTAATTCCGGTTTTTAAGTGATGAGAAGTAATCCAACGTTTTGTGCTTAAGTGTTTTTCATACGTTTTTGTTGGATTTTACAAGAAATATTTTGTTCTTAAAGTTGCCAATTAATTTATAATATTTTCTTGATGCAACTCTATGATTTATTTTAGAGAATTTCTATCCTTTTTGTAAGGGAATTTGAGAGTTTATGTAATTAGACTCGGGTGAGTCTAAGGGGGAAGTTAGATAGCTTTTAGTGAAGCTAGAGAGGATTAGCTTATTGTAAAGCTAAGTTTGTTGCTTTGAGTAAAGCAATTAGAGAGTGAAGAGTTGGCCTAGTTGTTTCGCTTCGAGTGAAGTAAGGTGTTTATTGTAATTGTAACTAATTGCCTTAAACATAGTGAAGTTGTTAGAAATCCCAAGTGGTCGTGGTTTTTCCTTTTGTTTAGGCCCAAAAGGTTTCCACGTAAAATCGTGTCTCTCTTATTATTTTGCTCTTAGTTTAAGCTTTATTTATTTTGAATAATTCCGCAAAAACAGGGCACAATCGCTTAAACTTGCAACAACAACAATTCACCCCCCCTCTTGTTGCTGTTCCCGTTCCTAATTGAATCAACAATTGGTATCAGAGCCCTGTTCCCAGAAGATCAGGAAACCCTGAGGGCAGATTCTGGTGTTCCCGAAAAATGTCAATTATGAACGAGCGAATGGAAGAAGGGTATTCAACTCAAAGACCGCCAATGTTCAATGGAAAATTCTATACATACTGGAAGAATAGGATGGAGATCTTCATCAAAGCGGAAAATTATCAAGTTTGGAGAGTCATAGAAATCGAAGATTTTGAGGTAACCACTACTAACTCCAACAATGAAATTGTTCCCAAACCTATAACCGAATATGAAAAAGAAGATTTTCAGAAAATGGAATTAAATGCTCTTGCTATAAAATTACTTCATTGTGGTCTTGGACCAAACGAGCATAATAGAATTATGGGGTGCAAATCCGCTAAGCAAATTTGGGACCTGCTTGCTGTTACCCATGAGGGAACAAGTGAAGTAAAACGGTCCAAAATTGATTTGTTAATGTCTAAATACGAGAGATTTGTTATGGAGCCAAGAGAAAGTATCCAAGAGATGTTCACTAGGTTCACCAACATAACAAACGAGCTTGTCTCTCTTGGAAGAATAATTCCCACTGATGAACAAGTAAGGAAGATTCTAAGGAGCCTTCCTCAAGATGAGCGCTGGAGGGCCAAGGTTACTGCTACAAAAGAGTCCAAAGATTTTACTAAGTTCAATCTAGAGGAGCTGGCTGGTTCCCTAATGACGCATGAATTGCATTTGGGAACAGCAGACAGTTCCAGGAACAAGGGACTGGCTCTGGCAGCGGGGGAACAGGACGAATCAGAATGTGATGAGGAAGAGGCTGCTTTATTGGTACGAAAATTCAAGAAGTTCTTCAGGAACAGCAGGTATGCAAATCAAAGAAACAACAAAGAAAGAAGAACAAAAAATCTTGAATGCCACAAATGTGGAAGTACCGAACACTTCATCAAGGATTGCCCAACATGGAAGAATGAAAAGGGCAAGGGAAAGACAAGAGATTCAAGAAGACCGTTGAACAAAGAAAATTTTAACAAGACTGACTTTCGTAAGGCCATGATTGCTGCATGGGGAGAAACTGAAAGTGAGAATGAAACTATTGTTCTCGAAGAAGAGGAGACAACTAACCTATGTCTCATGGCTACGCATAAAGGCAAGGAGAAGCAGGTAAATATTTCTAATTCATTTTCTGACCATTCATTCAATCTAAGTAAAAATGAATTAAAAGAGTTGTTAAAAGAGGCACAAGTTAAACTTGAAAATTGCAATGATAAGTGTCTCAAGTTAGAAAAGGAACTTAAGGTAAGCAAAGACCATGTCTCATACATAAACACCTTTAGACATGATGTCCAAAACAGATTTTTCGGTTTGTTGGACCAAAATATAATCCTAAAGGAAAATATGGAGAGACTTAAGAAGGAAAATGTTATTCTTAACATTGAGCTATCGCAATACAAATTATTAGGCTTAAATGAGGAATTGATAGATGCATCTACTAAAGATTTATGCAATGATTTTCAATATTTAAAAATGAATTCGGAATCCAACCGTAACAACAATAATAATCTTGAATTAAATTCAAGAGAAAAAGGGAAAATCAAAATAACTCCCAAATGGATTCTAGATGCTAAAAGTAAGAAATCACAAGGCCTAAAATATTTTAAGAATAACAAAAGTAAGAAAGCTTACGTTGATCTTCCTAGAGACAGGTACTGTACCTTCTGTGGTAAAGCTGGCCATCTGAAGGAACAGTGCACCAAAAGGGAACAGTATACTGTCTCTAACAGAAACTATGTCGATAACATTCAAATTGATAAATATGATTCATGTAAGATCGACAAGGAACCCAAGAAAGTCTGGATTCCTATAATTAACAATTAATTATCTTACAGGTCCAAGTGAGGGGGAACAGCTCATGGTATCTCGACAGTGGGTGTTCCAAGCATATGACGGGTGACAAATCTAAATTTCTCTCACTTGAAGCCTATGATGGGGGAACAGTAACCTTCGGTGACAATATGAAGGGTGAGATAATCGCCAAAGGAAAGGTTGGAAGGTCATGTTCCCACGCCATTGATAATGTATTTTTAGTCGAGAATTTGAAACACAACTTACTCAGCATTTCTCAATTTTGTGATAAGGGTAACTCTGTAAACTTTACTTCTGAAAAGTGCATTATTTCTAGGAACGACACAGGAGACATCATTCTTGAGGGAATCAGAAAAGGGAACACTTATGTGGTGGACCTGGACACTGTTCCCAGAAACAGTCTAACGTGTCTAAGTGTTATAGAAGACGACCCACTTCTTTGGCATAAGCGTCTAGGTCATGCTAGTTATTCATTGATTAATACATTAAGATCTAAAGACCTAGTTAGAGGACTACCAGCTATAAAATTCCTTAAGGATGAAATATGTGATCCTTGTGCCAAAGGAAAACAAGTTAGGTCATCTTTTAAACCAAAGAATGTTGTGACCACCTCAAAAACGCTTGAATTATTACATATGGATTTGTGTGGACCTATTAGTATACAAAGCCGTAGTGGCAAGAGATATGTGTTTGTTATTATTGATGATTATAGTAGATTTACATGGACTTTATTTCTAGTTAGTAAAGATGAAGCCTTTAATGAGTTTGTTTCTTTCGCTAACAAAATACAAAAATCTACCAATAATCAAATTGTTCACATAAGGTCAAATCATGGTAAAGAATTTGAAAATTCAAGTTTTATGAGTTATTGCAATGAACATGGAATAAGTCACAATTTTTCCGCCCCTAGAACACCACAACAAAATGGTGTTGTAGAAAGGAAAAATAGAACTTTAGAAGAAATGGCTAGAACTATGTTAATTGCTAGTGGCTTACCTAGAAATTTTTGGGCCGAGGCTGTTAATACTGCATGTTATATTTTAAATAGAGTATTGATAAGACCAATCACTTCTAAGACACCCTATGAACTGTATAAAGGTTTTAAACCAAATATTGCCTATTTTCGTGTGTTTGGATGCAAATGTTTTGTACATGTTAATGGAAAACGGAATATAGGTAAATTTGATGAAAGAAGTGATGAAGCAGTATTTCTTGGCTACTCATCTCAAAGTAAGGCATATAGAGTCTATAACAAAAGAACAATGGGTGTGGAAGAATCCGTTCACATAATTTTCGATGAAACTAACTTTTTGTCAAGTGAACAGGATACAAATAATTTTAAGATAGGTCTTGCAAATCTAGAAGAAGATGATGAAGAATTGAAAGTGCATGATCAAGAAACAGCTGGTGAACAGCCGGTTCCAGCAGAAGCAGAAAGTACTGATCAAGTTCAGGAACTGCCAGAACATCAGGAACAGCAGACTGTTCCCAATCCAGCTGTTCCCACAGATGAGCAGAACAATCCAGTAGCTGAACAGAATGTTAATCAAGCTGATGAACCAGAACATGCTACTGTTCCCACAAGAGATTTTGTGCCAAAACCTTGGAGATATCAAAAAGACCATCCTCTTGATTTGATTGTAAGTGATTTGAATAAAGGAACACAAACTCGATCTCAAATGAGAAATTTTTGTGCACATTTTGCGTTCCTATCATCACTTGAACCCAAAAATCACGAAGAAGCTCTAAAGGATTCCGAATGGGTTATAGCCATGCAAGATGAATTGAACGAATTTGAAAGGAACAAAGTATGGCATTTAGAACCCAAACCAAAACACAAGAAGGTAATTGGTTTGAAGTGGGTATTTCGGAACAAACTAGATGAGCATGGAATAATTGTAAGAAACAAAGCAAGGCTCGTGGTCAAAGGGTACAATCAACAAGAAGGTATTGATTATACTGAGACATTTGCTCCAGTAGCAAGGTTAGAAGCTATTAGAATTTTAATTTCTTTTGCTGCATTTATGAACTTTAAATTATATCAAATGGATGTGAAATGTGCTTTCTTGAATGGTTTTCTTGATGAAGAAGTTTTTGTTGAACAACCGCCTGGCTTTGAGAATACCTCGTGTCTTGATCATGTCTATAAGATTGTAAAGCTCTTTATGGGTTGAACATTGATGTAAATTAATAAAAACATTGATGTAAATTAATTTAAACATTGATGTAAATTAATAAAAACATTGATGTAAATTAATTTAAGTATAATGTAAAAAGTATAGATATAAAAAATTTATATGAACATTGATGTAAATTAGTTTTCAATTACAAAGACCAACAATCAATGAAGGGTCATGCCCCTAAAAAGCTTGTCATTCGGCAAATAAATCTCTAATATTCGATCGTATATATATATATATATATATATATATATATATGTATATATATATATATATATATATATATATATATATATATATATGTATATATATATATATATATATTATATATATATATATATATATATATATATATATATATATATATATATATATGTATATATGTATGTATATATATATATATATGTATGTATATATATATATATATATATATATATATATATATATATATATATATATATATATATATATATATGTATATATATATATATATATATATATATATATATATATATATATATATATATATATATATATATATATATGTATATATATAATTATATATATATATATGTATATATATATATATATATATGTATATATGTATGTAGTATATATATATATACGTATGAATATATATATATATATATATATATATATATATATATATATATATATATATATATATATATATATATATATATATGTATATATATATATATATATATGTTATATATATATATATATATATATATATATATATATATATATATATACTATATATGTATATATATATATATATATGTATATATATATATATTTATATATATATATATATATAATATATATATATATATATATATATATACATATATATATACATTACATATATATATATATATATATATATATATATATATATATATATATATATATATATATATATATATATATATATACATACATATATATATATATCTATATATATATATATATATATACATATATACATATATATACATATACATATATATATATATATATATATATATATATATATATATATATATATATATATACATATATATATATATATATATATACATATATATATATATATATACATATATATATATATATATATCATATATATATATATATATATATATATATATATATATATATATATATATGTACATATACATATATATATAT
>NC_080057.1:14948768-15086268 GCF_026212465.1 Amaranthus tricolor
TGAAGCAATGTTGACGGCTTGTCACATTCTTAACCGGGTTCCTACAAGAACCAATAAGGAAACACCTTATGAACTTTGGTATAAAAGAAAATCAAACTTAAGTTATCTTAAAGTTTGGGGATGTAGGGCCATAGTCAGAATGCCCGGAAACAAAAGAAAGAAACTCGATGAAAGAGGTTTGGAATGCATCTTTATAGGTTATGCTCAACATAGCAAAACTTATAGGTTCAATGTAATAGAACAAAATGACTACATATCGATACACTCGATTATTGAGTCTAGGGATGCCATTTTTGATGAGAATAGATTCTCATCATTGAGTAGACAAAAGAATCAACAACTTAGTACCGAAGAAAGTATTAATAATGATCAACCAGAACCCCCTCTAGATGTTGATACAAATCAACAACTAGATGATGAAATTATTCCTATAAGGAGTAAGAGACAACGGAAAACCAAAAGCTTTGGACCAGATTTCCATGTATATTTGGATGAAGGAACTAGAGATAAAATATCATCTAGTGTTCCATATTTATTTAATGTGGAAGGAGACCTATTGACTTTTAGTGATGCTATGGTATCACAAGATAGTGCCTTTTGGAAAGAGGCAATAGATGATGAGATGAAATCCATCATGGGGAATAATACTTGTTCATTAGTAGATCTCCCACCGACTTGTAAACCAATTGGTTGCAAGTGGATCTTCCGCAAGAAGATGAAAATTGATGGAACTATTGATAAGTTCAAGGCCCGTTTAGTGGCACATGGCTTTAGAAAAAAGCTTGGTATTGATTATTTTGATACATATGCACCAGTTGCAAGAATAACCACCATTAGGTTATTGGTAGCGTTGGCTACAATTTATCATCTAGAGGTCCATCAAATGTATGTGAAAACCGGATTCTTATACAGCGAGCTAGATGAGGAAGTTTACATGAAACAACCCAAAGGCTTTGTTTTGAAAGGATAAGAAAATAAGGTGTGTAAACTTGTTAAGTCACTATATGGACTTAAACAAGCACCAAAACAATGGCATCAAAAGTTTGATGAAACTATATTGTCCTTTGGATTCAAGTTGAATCAAGCGGATAAATGCGTTTATCGCAAATTTGATAACCATGGTAATGGAGTCATCATTTTCTTATACGTGGATGACATGCTCATCTTTGGTAGTAGTATAGTACATATCCAAGAGACAAAGGATTTTTTGTCTAAATCCTTCCAAATGAAGGTTATGGGGGAGGCCGATGTGATATTAGGCATAAAGATCAAAAGAGATGGTGGTAAGTATTAAGCTTAGTCAATCTCATTACATTGATTTAGTGCTTAATAGGTTTAAATTCCAAGATTCAACACCAATCTCAAGTCCTATGGAGTAAGGTATGAAATTTACCAAGCATACCGGAAAACCAATTTCTCAATTAGAGTATGCAAAGATTATTGGATCTTTGATGTATGCTATAGCATGTACAAGGCCGGACATAGCATTTGCGGTTGGTAAATTGAGTAGATTTACTAGTAACCTGGGTCCCCAACATTGGTTGGCGATAAGGAGAGTATTACAATACTTGAAAGGAACCATAAATTATGGTATAACTTATAGTGGTGAACCTCCTATTTTAGAAGGTTATTCCGATGCTAGTTGGATCACTAATGAAGAGGATAATTCTTCAACTAGTGGTTGGGTGTTTGTTTATGGGGGAGGTGCCATTTCATGGGCTTCCAAGAAACAAATGGTAATAACAGATTCCACTATGTCTGCGGAATTCATTGCACTCGCCTGGGCGGCAAATGAAGCGAAGTGGTTAAGGAATCTCATGTTTAAGATACCTTTGTTGCCAAAGCCAATTTCACTGGTGGCAATTCATTCGGATTGCACAACAACTTTAGGAAGAGATTATAGTTATGTGTATAATGGTAACTCGAGACACATTACTCTTAGACACAGTCTAGTGCCAGATCTTATCATTCATGGGGTCATAACTCTTGACTATGCGAACAACAAGTTCAATTTGGCTGATTTTTTCACTAAAGCCATAAGTAAGGTTTCAATTGAACAAACGTCAATTGAGATCGGTTTATGTCAATAAAGTTTAAAGGAAAGTCCCAATTCACACACAAGTAGCATTGTGTCTTGAATTCAATGCTGTAAAGTCCTTTAAAGTCTTTGAAAGCAACAAGGATGAATGAACCATAGTTACTTTAGACCGTGATGACAAGGTAGTCGCTTAAGTTCTCAAGGTCAAGGGTTGAAGATCTCTTGGTGGTATCCTATCACGGGGATATGTTTTACGTAGTGAGAACCTACCTATATAAGTTTGAAGTTTTGGACGCTTCAAGTAGTCAAGATTGGCATATCCGAATATGATAAAACCTATGAATAGATATGGACATGGCCCTATATAATGTGTCAAGGTAAAGGACAATGTGTTATTGGTTTTGTGTGTATTTAACCTTCAAGTGGTTGATGGGCTAGTTGATTAAATTCGTAGGGACATCATTCTAGATCGATCACTTGTGAAGTGTTTTATACTAGGCGTTAATTCAATCCGTAGGTACATTAGCGTTGATTCATGAAACGAAATTATATACTTAATGTGTAAAGGAAGAAGAAGGTTTGTTATACTCTAAATGGGGGAGGATTGTTGAACATTTAGAGTATATAAACTTAGATTTGTATATACTACATACTTAGTATAGTAGTGGGACTTAAATAAATATATTATAAGTCCAAATTAAATGCCTCAAAGAATTTGATGAATCATTACTTTGATTCATAAGTTTTGTTTGATGAAACATTACTTTGATTCATAAGCTTTGCTTGGTGAAACATTACTTTAATTCATAAGCTTTGCTTGGTGAAACATTACTTTGATTCATAAGCTTTGTTTGGTGAAACACTTTTGTTTCAAAAGGAGGTATTATTTCATGCATAACTCTATAAATAGAGGTTGCATACTAAAGGAGATTACATCCCATCTCCATATCATTTCTTATTTCTCTCTTAAGAATACTCACATTTTTGTTCTTCCTTTCATGAGATAATATTGAGAGAGTAATTAACTCTCAATATCATCAAAGTTCTTAATTCACCACAACACTTGTATTTACTATTGCAATGTGCTAGGATTTTGTTGTGTAGATTGTATCTCATTGTGAATTTCATTTATCATCCCAAGCACCTTTGTGGGAGAAATATTACAATAGGAAAGTGCATGAGCGCCTTCTACTCATATCAAGTTTCCGAGCGACTTCTTAGATTGTCGCAACCATATCTTCATCGTCTCCTTGGTGATTCAACAAGAGTTCAAAGCCATATACAAAGGATTACAAATAGTGTAGATTTATCTTGTAACACATATTTTTAATACATCATTATTGTGATAATACCTGAGAGCTTTCTGCTTATGAATCAAAATCCCAGCAAAATAGATAACACACTTGTCATAATTTGACACTAGACCAGAGGACAAACCAAAGTCATTCAGGACTTTATGAATGGATTGGAAAGAGATCAAATTAGGCTTACAAAATATGAGGATATCATCGGCAAAGAGAATCTCAATCACATTTACTTTGATACATTTAGGATGAAAATAAAAACAAGACACCTCCAGCTGACCAAGCTTCCTACTAAGGTATTCCATTGGATCCCCCTGCGTAAGACCTTAGAAGCTTTGAAATCTTTGAAGGCTTCGTATTAATAAGTATGGAATCGGAGACTAACGTCACGCAAGTCACCCACTTTACAAAAACCCCGGAAACCCTAACTCATAAAGCACACACTACAAAAAATGCCAGTTAACTGGCATAAGATTTCCTTATATCCATCTTTATGAAGCATCTAGGGCTGATGTTAGCCCAAGAATAACCCTTTATGAACTCAGTAGCAAGAAGGATGTTATCACTAATAGCTCTACCAGGAATATAGAAAGATATAATAATATAATATTGAACCAATTTTTGATGACTCAATTGAGGAATTAGAAGACCACTATGAGGTAAGTATGGAAGCAGAAAGGAAAATAGTAAAGGAAGCATTTTCAGAAGCAACAACAGAAAACAGAAGCCCAGGAAACAGTCAAAATTGCCAGCCCCTGAAAAATGCTGACCAGTCTACCTTTCAAGGGTTTTCCAGAGCTAACCCATGCACCTTGGAGGGCATGAAGGGTAGAAATGAAAATCTCTATACATGCACCTTTCCACCAAGACCCTAAGTGCCTCCTGAAAATCACAGGAAGACCCTAAGAAAGGGAGCTGAAGGTAACATAGTCGTCAGTTTTGCATTGACAGTGTTGAGTAGTGTTAAGCTGTCTAATTTGCTTCTTTAAATGTGCACATGTTTGGCACATGCTTCTTTTTAGCCGTTGTAATTAGTTGGATAGATTTCCAAGTGTCTTAGTGATATTTCTCTTGGGTCATAAGTCTATAAATAGGAGCCTAAGCATTATACAATGACAGATTTCAGTTTTCAGATTTAATAACATTGGATGCATTTTTCCTTTGTCTTCCTTGAGTGTGTATGAATATTCATCAATCTTGAGTAGTGCAAGATTATCACCTTTGTATAACTGAGAGTAGTCCTTGGTTATAATAAGGGAATTGACTGCCTTGGAGGATCAAATTCCAAGTCATTCAATCCAAGAAACACCCCACTGTGTGTTCTGTTCTGTTTCAAGAACACACCTTGGGTGATTGTTTTTAGGGATTTTGTCTGTGTAATTCTGAAGGATTGAAGGCCTGCCTTCATTACTACATTGCATTGAAGATTTTGACCCCAAATTCAGTCCAATTATTCTATTCAGTTGTTATGTGTAATCGTAACATAAACACCTAAAGAGGTGGTTTAGATGATGGATAACTACCACTAATATAATACTAAGCACTTTAAGTTGCTAAAAATATTTATAAATGATTCAATACACCCTATTTTATAATCATAAAACTTATATTATTATCAAAAATTAACAAGTGGGTGTTTTTATTTAAGAAACCTCATTAATTTAAAGATTCACGATTAAATGTTTTTGGCATCAGTTCATCTTAAAACAATACTATCTACTAAGTACTCATGATATGCATTAGTGAGGATATAGTATTTAAGATTTAACATTTGTATTAGTTATTGGATTAGTCAATAGCCTCTATAAATTGTTACCATCTACATTATTTATTCATTATTACACTTTTTCTTAAGTTTACTCAATACTTCATAACACACATAAGAAGCATAATAAGTGCCTCATTTTTGTTTTGAATAACCAATATTCTAATACCTACTCCAAGTCCTTATTAAAAGATAAAAAGATTAAAAAAAAAAAAAAAAAAAACATTTGAGGGAGAAATATATGAGCCTAAGATAAAAAAAAAAAAAAGGAATATCATTTGAATTTAGTAGCATAAGTTATATCAATCACCAAATTAATTACATAAATCGTTCATTCTATGAACAAATATACTAATTGTTAGTAATTTGACAATTTATCTACAACCAATTTTTTTTATTCAAATTATTATTTAAAATATCCATTTTTACCTTCTAATTGATAGTTTTTATCTCTAAGATAACAAATATTATTTTCCTAAACATAAAATGCCAACTTTATTTGTTGTTATAAAAGTCTTCAATATTTATACATCATAATTTGTTTGTCCATTAAATTTTTTTTTCAGTTTCAAAGAAAATTTGTGAATCACAATATCCTTAACTACGCGTCATATAAATTATAAAAGTATATAATAAAACATTAAGTATTAAAGACGAATCTAATATAATTTCATATAAAAGAAATTTAAGTTTAATAGATCTCTTAAAAACCTTATTTAAAATTCTCTCTTCTAAAGTAAAAGTTATTAAAGTTTACTAACAAAAGGAAAATGAGTGATTGGAATATTAAGTTTACAATATGAGAATTACGAGTTGACTAAGTGGTTGAAAAGTTTTCTTCCATCCTTATAATAAAGTTTCAAATCTCATGAACTACAAGATCAATTCACCTCTCCAACTCAGTGATATATAATTCACTAGTTAATTCGTCTTTTAGATTCGCAATTCGCTCAACATGGTTCAAAAATAGCCTAAAAATGACCATAGTTCGTTTTTTTTAATTCATAATTCGTAATTTGCAAGGCAATTAGCAAATCATGTAACACTGTTCATACTTCTAAAAGTTTCAGCTAAAAATATTAAATTAAACTTTAGAAAACCATGGTAATAAATTTAAAAAATTGTGACTTTTAAGAATATAAATTTATTACGAACTTTCTACCATAAAAGTCAAAACAAAGAGCCAAATTTCACATTTGACTCAGAAGCATGCCAATTGCATAGCATTGATTTTGAATGCCCTCCACATATGAAATTCTTCTACTCACATTAATTTTAAAAAATTCCACAAAAAATAAATATTTTTCAAAGAAAGTCTCCTATAAAATCGTCATTATTTAGGTATACCCCTAAATTATTATACCAAACATAGCACAATAGATCTATGTTGAATTAGTCCACCCTAATTAATATTGGATTAGTTACAAACAAAACAATAACACTATTATCTTCATGTCTTGCATCAAAAATATGTGTTAATTCATCATACCCTCCTTATTTTGTCATCTCTTTTGTTACTTTGTTACTTGTTCTTGTTCTTTAATATCATATTAAATTCTTTTTTTTTTATATTATCAAACAATTTTCTATTGTTCATACATCTCTATAATTTTTAGATAAACATTTCAAGCTTAGGCTTATTGATGGAAGTAAGACTAGCCATAACAGCAACAAAATGAGCAGACAATCTTTCTTTGAATTCAGAAAACAAGCTTCTTTTTACATCAAGGAGAAGATTAAAACTGTTAGATTGGTTCTTACTGATGTCTCTCCAGCTCAACTGTAAGATTTTCCATTTTTTATTACTTCATTTTTTTTGTAAATTTAGATGTTAATCAAAGATACTAGTATAAGGTTAGCTGAATGATCGGTTTGTATTATACATGTCTTCAAACATCCTTGCAGTCATTTTTCTATGTTATACTTTATCATAAAGTTTTCAGCAAGTATTGTATGAGATTGTTACAAACCTATATTAATTAGCCAATTTCTCTAGTTAATCATTTAAAATCGTAATTGATTATCTAAAGATTATAAGTATTCACTCTAGCTAAGATATTAAGCTATTAAGCGTATATTGGTTCAGCCCAATAAAGATAGTTTTACTGTGAGACTATCTCATTTGAAAATTTATGCTAAGTTTTTTAGTCTAGTAACTCGAATCATGACCTAGATAGACGGATTTTAAATTCTCTCATGTTTGTAATTGTTAATGAAACTTTATACAGGATGACAGAAGAAGCCACGAATTCGAATCCATGGTCACCGGATACTCGAACCCTTGGATTAATATCAAGGGCTGCTTTTGAAGTTGATGATTATTGGAGAATTGTTGAAATTTTGCATAATAAGTATGGCAGTTCTTGTTACTTCATTTTGATTTGTGATGATTGAGATTAAGAAAATGTAATTTGATATTGGGATTTATTTTGATTTGTGATCAGATTATCAAAATTTGACAAAAAGAATTGGAGAGAATCATACAATGCTTTGATGGTATTAGAACACTTGCTGACTCATGGACCAGAAAGTTTTGCAGAGGAGTTTCAGACAGATAAATCAATCATCAGTAATATGGAAAATTTCCTGCTTGTAGATGAAAGAGGGTAAAAAAACTAATCTTATTCGTTATTTACAAAAATTAACTTTTAGTTATGAACTTTTATATTATTATAATTATAATTATAATAATAATAATAATAATAATAATAATAATAATAATAATAATAATTATTATTATTATTATTATTATTATTATTATTATTAATTTTGTAAAAGAAGTTCTAGGTTTAGTTGAAAATATCATTCATCCCTCATTTTAAATACGTATTTACCCTTCTGTATGAGGAGGGTTATGTACATCCACACTTCTAAATTATAACCATAAGGGCACTCCTGGTATGCTGTGTGATAGAATATACTATCTTCTGTTTTACTAATAGCTACACTTTTTGCCATAGTGCAAAAATACGGTTACGATCATGGCCGCGAAACGGGTTTCACGACTAATAAGAATGATTTTGCGGCTCATGGTGCCTATAATATGGTCATGTTAAACTCAAAAACCTTTACAATACGGTCGCAATATGTGATATGGCTTGTTTTTGCACTATGCTTCGTGCATAAAGCTATCACATAAAACTGAGAAGTGTAGCTATTAAAAAAACAAAGGAGTATAACCTATTATGAGGATATGAGGCCATAACCATCATATTAAGTATTTGGGTTATAAGTTTTTGGTTGAGTTAGTTAGTTTGATAAATTTGATTATAATATATGGTTTTTGATATTCATTATGCAACAGATTTAACTGGGGTCTAGTTGTGAGAAAAAAATCAGAAAGAGTCCTAATGTTACTTGAAAAGGGGAGTTTACTCAAAGAAGAAAGGGAGAATGCAAGAAAGTTAACAAGAGAAATTAAAGGATTTGGCAGTTTTTCTAATAAAACAACTTCTCAGCATACAGAATCTACATTTGGTAGAAGCCATTCCCAGTTCAATGAACATGGAAATGAACACAATTTTGATAAAAAAATCAGTTTCGATCAGCCTCGATTAATCATCCTAGGCAAGGATAATGTAAATGATGAAAAACCAAGAATTGTGAAGAGAATTCTGAAGGAAAATAAAGCACCAAAAAATGATATTTGGAAAGGAGATCTACATGTTTGGAAAATTAATTTAGAGGAGAAAAATTCACTTTTAGATGAACAAAATGGTGGATTGTTGATTGAAGATGATGAGCATCCTTTTAATGATAATGTGGAACACAGCAGAATGTCATTGTTGGCTGCTGCAAAACATGATTAAGGGAACATTAATCTGTTATAAAATGCATTACTAGCTTACAGGTTTTGTTTTGCTTGTATATTACAAGTAGTTTTAGTGGAGTATTATATACTTCTACATAAAACTTGTTGTGTTGTGTAAGATCTTAATCTTTGGATAGGATCACTTATCATATATGACACAATACAACGTTAGTAGAATTTTTTTGATTAAATGTATATGAAATTGTCCTTGTAATAATAAAGAATTTGTTTACGATTAACATAAACTTTCATAGAATGGGGTTTTAAAGCATAGCGTATGAAAATCAGAAAATGTTGTATATCGTCAAAAAAAGAGTAATGAACTTTGTAAAACTTTCGGTTGGATGTTTCAAGTCTTGTATCGTATCTTGTTAATGTAATTGGGTAAAGAAACATCAAACATTTATGCAAATCAGCATCCAATATCCATTAAAGTTATGCATGAGATACAATATCAAATTCAATACTAATAACCATAAGCCAACGCTTTGTTTGAATAATAGTGTAGGGAAACAAAAGGAAAGGAAGCATAAAGGATTAGGAATGGAAGGGAATGAAAGCCGAGAGAATAATTGGATAAATCTCCCTTGCTCGTTTAGGAGGGAAATGAAGAAAAAGAGACAAATAGCAATTTCCTTCTAAACCTCCAAAAGAAATGGCATTCCATTTATTTTGCTAATATCAAACATTCATCTTTTAATCCTATAGGAGTAAACAATATAGATTCTACGTATGCTTAAAATCACAAAGGAAATGTATACTGGCCTTTTAATCATTTTTCTTCTGTTTTTTATACATACTCTTGGTCTCCTATCATTATCAAGGACAATTTTTCCATGTATACAAAACATGAGTAGTAGCATCATCTACAGCTTTAGAAGCAATATATACCTAGTTAGTGTTACATCTGTACAACATCGTAACAAAGATTAAACGCCCAAGCAAGCAGTAAATCAGTATTTACACAACCATTCTTGAATAGATAATCTCAATGAATGGTTTGGAGTAAGATGTAGATGATCCAATTTCAAATTAGTCATGGGAGAAGTTTCCCGACCATTTGCTATCCATTCGCGAATGGCTTCTCCATCATATGTAAACCCGTCAGCTGCTACTTGAGGATCAACCATGATGTCCTGTAATATGTAAGAGTTAAATGCAGATTGTAAATGTCTATCAAGTTTTAGGTTGCGGTAAAGATTAACAGCCGAGAAAATGGGAGAAGAGAAAAATGACGCTCATTATGGCATATATTTTTAAAACAATGCATTCCACAGTTAAGATACAAGGCATTATGTCGATTTCCCACTCAAGAAATGCACAGTATCAGTGCAGGTTATCCTTAAAACAAAACGAACTAAACTGAACTGACTTGAATTAATAATCAGACTCACAAGTGTGAAAGTAAAAGCGATGTCCTAAACTGAAAAACAAATAAAATCAACTAAATTTATAGTAATTAAAGAGAACAAAGCCTTTATGGACTGTTTGATATAGCCAATGTATTATAGATAAGACGGTCATTTTATGATGGCATATCCTTTACGCAATTCATCAAAGCCTAACAAATAGTTTCTGCCAAATGTTTTATTCTATCATAAGTTTGAAATGTGAAGTAAGAATAACTCCTATACTGAGGCTCTTGATACGGAGTTTACTCAAATCAGTTTTATATCTAGGACTACTGCAAGATTTTACAATAAGATTCTTTTTCTTTTTCAAGATTCTTGTAAATTTTTTATCAAGTTGTCCATATTGAAAACCGTCAACTTCTAGAAGAGTGAGATCTAATGATTCCTATTTGAAAAAAATATCTTGAATCCTACAAGTTTCCATGTCATGCCTGAAAATCAAAACCCTATAGACACCTTTTAAACATAACTTGACAAATTCATGTCAAAATTCCATACTGCAAAACTACTAACAGAACACTGACCTGAAAGATAGGACATGTAAAGAAGGATGGCATCGGTTGTTCTTTTGAAATATAGAGCTGTTGAAGATCTTTCACTAAAGAGGGTGTCAGTTCTGGCCTATCCCGACTGTTCTGTTCACAAAATCTCAAAGCTACATCCACCAATTTTTCTGCAATAGATTGTCCCCATTCTCCTGCAGAAGCATCCAGAATAGAACCCAGGTTCCCACTAGACACTGCTCTACGTACATTGGCTACCAATCCTGGTGCAGGTTGTCCAGTAACGAGCTGCAATATAATGATGCCAAATGAATAAAGATCAGACTTTGCTGACAATTGTCCTGTTCTGTAGAACTCGGGATCTCTGTATGAAATGGCACCCTGGGGTTCAGGAAGACCACGGCTATGGAAACAGAAGGTATCCTGTGGAAGTAACCTGGAGATCCCAAAATCACAAATTTTGCAGTGTAGATCAGAATCCAGAAGGATGCAATCAAGTTTCAGATCACCATGAATTATCCTTTCAGGATAAGATGAATGAAGAAATAAAAGTGCACTTGAAATCTGAGATATCATTCTAGCTCGGATCTTCCATGAAAGAGGTGTGTTGTTGCTTCTCCTTAAAAGGTGCCACTGAAGCACCCCGTTAGGTACATATTCAAATACAAGAGAGCAGGCCTCTGGACATGCACCAATTAAACTAACCAAATGAGGGTGTCGTAACTTACCAAGAATCTGTACCTGCAAGAGCAATAGATGAATTTATACTACCTATTTCTCCCTATATGAATACATGATAAAAACAATCTATAAAAATGTTGTTATCAAAAAGCCAATAACTTTTGCAAAAGAGTGTACAACACTGTAAAGCTTCAGAGTTCTGATTATTAGCAATGTGACTACAAGTGGTATTGACTTTTGAGGTAATTCAGATTCAACGAATGCATTAGAGATCACATAAAATAGAGAAGATGTAAATTAAGTAACAAACATTGGCTAAAATCATCCTCAGCGACATGAGTACAAGAGTATAGACTAAAAAGACATGGATTGCTTTTCAGACTCATTTTAGATTTTACAGCACGAGTCAAATTTTCATTTCATTGTATTAGTGGTCTCCAAATTATTAGAAAATACTCCAAGTAGATAATACGAGTTTATAACGGAGAAAAAACCTGTTTCTGAAAATGAGATGTTCCTTGGAGGTTGTCTGCATACAGTCTTTGTATGGCAACAGTTCTATTTAGAAGTTCTCCCTTATAAACGCTATAACTTCCGCTTTCAAATAACTTAAAGCTATCTGAAAAATTGCATGTCGCAGTTTCCAAATCAGCTAGTGAAAACTCCACTAACTCAGGTACATCATCCAGAAGCCCTCCATTCCAGTTTGTACAGCCAGTCTGCCTGCGACCTCTCCACTTTTCAAGCCAACGTTCGGCTTCCATTTTCTGTCTTTCAATCTTTTGCTTTTCTTTCTGTAGACTTGTAATACTTGCTTGGATAGGTGCTAAATCCCCGACTACTTCATCACAGCGATGATTGGCTTCCTGCACACGACTGTCAAGTACCGCCACACTCCTCAAAGTCCTGTCGAGCTCTACTGCAAGTTCTAACTTTTCCTCCAACAGCCTTTGATGTTCATGCATCATACTCTCCACAGAATCTTCAGCTTCCTTTTTAAGTTGTGCTTCACGAATTCGAAAAGATTGAAAGTCCTTCACCTAAAGAGATCACAGTAAATTTGAGAAACTTTGTACTTAAGTGGAGCAGACAGATATAATGATATTTTGTAGTAGAAGAAAACTCTTACACAACACTCAAATATAAAGAACAAGCCTTAAATGCAAATAGGATGTCAAAATATAATACTTCCACTTGTAAATGGTTAAAAGAAAATTGTGAATGTGAGCATGTTAATTTCTCTTTTAAACAATTAAAAACTATAAGTTTCAATAATCAAAAATTAACACAATAAAAGTAGTTGTAGGCTTGTAGCTCATCAAAAGCCAAAAAAACTCTAAAACAGCAACCATATTCTGCTAAAACTCAGTAAATCACCTTTCTCACTGCGTTAATTGCCTCAGCTTCCAAATTTTCACGCTTCAGAGATTCCAACACTACTTCATTCTTTGATGTTTCAACTTCAATGTTTAGTTCCGATAGAAGAGTACATAGATTTTCTTCCTCTGATTTGGAAACAAAATCAGCAAAATTCCCTCTTGATTGAGAATCGTTGCTGGTTGAGCTTCGAGTGAATCCTGTCTCAAAAAGATTTCCTGAATTTGGTAATAGTGAATCCTCTTCAGTGGGTTCATTCTGAGTACAATTATTCATCCCAGAACATGGCATGCTTCGACGCGAAGATCTAGATAGAAGTTTAACTGGATTATACAGGCGCTCACTCTTCTTAAGCTGGAAAGATTTTGACCTTAACCTATCTGTCCTCAGCTCACCTGCCTGGCATGCTGTAGAAATTGTGTTTTTCCCAAATGCTTCTTTTGTCCATACAAGTTTCCCCTCGTGGATAAACAATATCTCACAAAAGGTGGGAACCTTTTTGGCAGCATAACTAGCAATATGAGAACTTTTTTTGACCTTCACACAACTGTAAGAATCATTTCAGCATAATAATAACTTAGAAATGGAGTACTCAAAATAAACGAGAAAGAAAAAGCAGCATAGAATTTTTTATTAATTCATTTATTAAAATACTATCGTAAATAAACAGAAAAACAAGAGTTGGTTTTTTGCACTTGATAAATTACTGGAAATTTCATTATTTTCACACCTATCAAAAGTTTACTCTTAAAGAAAAGCTATTGCATATTATTCAGGCACAAACCCCATAACAAGTTTCTGCATGCCAACTTCAATGACCAGATTCATGAGCCGCTTGTTAACTTGTTCATCCTCGACTATGATACTGCTAGCATTTACCTGAAAAACCAGTCACCAATTACCAGAAAATTTTAGTAAAGTGCTACTATTGCTCATCAGATTAACACTAGAGTTGCAACATTTAGTAAGGAAACTTGATTTTATTATGACAAGAACATAGTCCGAGAAACATTTGATAGGTGAGGAGACATTGTCAAGAGGGACTACGTAAGCAGAATTTCAAAAGCCTATGGCAGATCGTAAGAATGACAGATTTATTTGATCCATGTTGTGTGCATCATTGCAAGTTAGATAAAACAAAATCCATTGGAGAGAATAATCCCGCAACAAGTATAGCTAGAGGGACCATTGTCCTTATATGAACATGCCTTGATTTTGTACGTTCAGGGAGATATCATGCATTTCATCAAAAGAGGGGTGCTTAGTCCAATAACTGAAAATGGATATCCAGTTTGTATTACTCCCAATTAAATGCGGAGTGTTGCCGAAAAAAAGCAATTCACTAGTTCAAAATCTATGCTCAAGTTATCAATAAAGCATTACACAGATGGAATTCTGAACAAGCTTGAAGAACCTCGCTTACTGATATCAATAGGAGAACCTACCTTGGCTGTATAGCAAATGCCCAAGTATTTACAGAGAAGTTCATTCATTTTTTCTTTCTCCACCATCCTATATGCAGCAACCACTTCTGCATTTGCCTGGGTGACGGGTAATTTTCCCACTGCATCACGAAGAAAAAAACAAGAATGGGCATAAAATTATTGATCATTTATATAAGTGCAAACTCTAAAGTTTCATGATTTTTAGCTCAGATTACATTTACTTACCTTAATTTTTACCCTAGTTATCACAAAACAAAAATCATACACCTTGGTCTGGGAAATAAATTATCAGATTACATTGAATTGAACTTTAATTTCTATGGAAAATATTTTCAACAAAAGTCAGTTTTTAAACTTAGTTTTCTTTTCCTTAACTAGACAGAAAGTTAGAAAGGGTGTTGAGATGTGGGGGCTTAAAGAAGAAAATGCCATAATGGTATGGTACCAATGTGTATGTATCTGTAGTGTCATAAAAACATCACGCACAAGATGGCCAACAACCAAAAGAATATAAAATAATACAAATGAGCACCGTGTGTCAAGTCTTGGAAGCAGCCTCTTGGAGAAATGCAGGGTAAGCTTTGCCTAATTTACACCTTTAGGGTGAGACACTTCCTCGGACCTCCGTATACGAGGATGCTTTGTAAGACAAGAAACCCTTTATTAGGTGAACACTAAACATTGATGTGGAAAACCATACCAGGACGAAAGCCAGAAATGTCTAATGTGTGCACCACGGGAAAAACGAAATGTTCAAAGATGATCTAAAGTCCTTTCAAAAACTTTTGTCTTCAAAGATTTCTACTCACCTCTCTACTCCAACAATATATTGCAAAAATGACTGCCTCTATGCCAACATAGGCTTATGGAAAGAATAACAGACAACCGTTTTCGAAATGGTTCATTCAGTATCGACTATTGACTGGGTACACCCCCAAACCCATCCTAAACCACAAAAAAAGACAAAGTGAGGCAATACACAAAAACTTAGCCTCTTTGTCTGGGAAAAGCTGGAACATATGCAAGGGAACAAAGACAAGCATCAGCGTCAGCATCAGTATCAGCAGTAGGAAAACAAATACAAGCATGAGCATCAGTAGATACTTGTACAACAAACACTTGTGCAGATGAGCTCATTGAGTATGAACAACAACAAATTAATACAGATGGCACAATAAGACTAAAGCAAAGTGGTAAGAATAAAGGATACAACTTAGGAATGGAAGCTACTGGAAGGATTACGAATGACTCTAGCTCATCAAGAGTAATAGAGACCAAAGCAGACCTGGGAACAATCACTAATGATGACACCAGCACAGTACCCTCCTTACATAAGAAGGAATAACAGAAAGTTCAAAGGGTTGTGTTCTTCCCAGGTGGCTCAAGTTAAAGGATATACTCTCCAGGGACCAAGAACAGGAGCGTGTGTGGATACAAAGGGAACTCTAAGACGCAGCTGAAGATAAGAGTTTAAGACAAAAGAAAAGCCTAGCCTTATTAAAGGTCTATTATAAGAAACCTAACAACTTATGTAAATAGTTAGTTAGGATTATTTAATTTTGCTCAAGTGGCAAGATTAGCCATTGATAATGACTTCTGAATTTTAATCAACAAAACAACTTATTCAAGGGATTTAGAAGGTGTTGTTCAAGGGATTTAGAAAGAGGTGTTTTTCAAGGTGAGAGCAGATTGTTCTAACCTGTTGTGTTTTCTGTGAGTGAAGCAGGAAGTACCTCAACACTTCCATCTGACCTTTGGGAGTGAAACATTGGTGAGGTTGGAGGGTGTGGGTTAGGTGCTGAGTGAAGCCACATTCGTCTCATCTAAGATCAGCACTGTCTGATCATATCAATTCTTTAAAAGCATCTGTGATCAAAGGAGGGTTTCTGAGTTTCTGGTTAAACCAACAAAGGATCATTCCTTCCAAGATTCATCACAAAGGATCCATTGATTCTTACATGATGCACAAGCTTAAGTATCAAAACCATGCAGGAATTGCATGGGCTTCACTACATATACCATACTGTGGCTCCATGATCTGTGCTTCTTCAAACCTTGTGATTTATAGAAGCATATTTTCATATACTAAAGTTGCACAACTCAACAAACAAAAACCACCACAGACAAGAATCCTTTTGATTATAAGAATAAATATTTTACAGAGCACACACATGCCATCACCCCAATGTCAAGTGGCTACTGTCTATGTGAGGTTTGAGGATTAAATATATAAACTTTACCCTTGCAATAAGAAAATTGTTATTTCCAATTAACCCTTATTTGGAAACATTATCTACAAATATTTTTATGGACCAAACAAGTTCTATTGAAAAGAAAGTTATTTCTAACCAAATACAAATGAACGTACAAGAGTGACAACTAAAGCTAAAACACCTTCTAGAAAAAGCAACTGAAGTGAATCTAAAGTTTTCTTGTATTGTTAACTATTCAAGTAATCCATCATCCAGCATTCAAATCATAATAAGCATTCTAAAATCATCAAATAAACCAAATGAAGCCGCGTCGAATAGAAAGTTTTGCATAAAAATAAAGTATTCAAGTTGCATTCAGAGATCTCAGATCACTTTGATTGGTTAATGGTACAAAAGGGTGGTGATAAAAATGAGTTTTAGTGATAATTTTGATAAATTTTGTTATGTCATTTCAATGGTAGTGGAGCTCTCGTGCTCAAACATATATTTTCTTCACAATTCTCCACTACCACTTAATACTACGTTCCTAAGTCGTAATGGATGAAAACTAATTTTGTGAAGAAAAAATAATTAGAGTGCGACAAGCATCTCTATAAACTTTATCAAATAATTTTCTTAGCTAAATTACATTATATTTCCAATACATTTCCACCTTATAATACCAAGCGGGTCGCAGCTCTTAAGAGCTAACCACGGAAGCACAATATGAACAAGGCTATTTTATCTTTAGAGTATGTCATTTTATAAGCATACACATTAATTTCTGTAATCTCCATTCTCCATCAACAATTTGCCAACATTGACAGTGTGTTACCATGCAATAGCTCAAAGATTAAAAACATTTGAAAGGCTTTTGTAATTATTGCATTGATATTACAATACAATAATGTTACTTGTTAACTGAAGTTTCTAGAACAACTAAAAATAAACAGAATTCAAAATCGATTTCTGTAATTCAAGTCTTCAACAAAGAGATACATGTGAACTCATTAAAAAAAAATACTGATTGCAAACTGGATAGCACACAAGAACACCAAAAACGCAAAAAATGTGTCTTCACTTTAGTAGCAACCTGTACTGCTGCATATAAAACAAATCTTTCTCAGGTTCTCAGTATTCAAAGTAATTCAATACATAACAAAAATACTAAAAATGGACAGCAAAAATTTCAATTTACATAAAACGTGTTGATTGGAAAATTAACAACAAAAGAGAATCCGGTCTTGTTGGAACAAATACATGTTCCCGTAAGGTCTTAGGTTCAATTTTGGCCTTCTCCGTCACTCGATCAACCGTGTAATTAAAAAACCACAACAAAACAATGAACATTTAAACCGCTAAAACTGTTACCGATTTCTCATAAACAGCAACCTGTACTTCAAAATTCAATTATAATCTTCCTCAACTTCTTAATAATTCAAAAACTAATTGATTCACAACACAAATACAAGAAATTAACAGCATAAATATCAGAATCTCTGAATTCTTAGAACTTACAGAGAGTAGGGATAAACGTAGAAGGACGATGAACATGAACAAGGCAAACATCACAACTACGAAAATGTCGAAACGTCCATTGAAGCAAAGAAACGGTCTTCTCTTCTGATGTTCCTACTGCAACAAACACTTTATCTCTCCTCCTAGTTCCATCTCTTTCTTCAACTTCAACTATGGAACTCAGCTCTGTCCGAGTCAACTCACTACCGCACATCGCCATTGATAAAGCAGAGGTGTTGGTAGAGAGCCGATAGTGAAAGTCAATGGTTGGATCGTGGAGTGGAAATAGCGTTAAAAGCTCCACGGATTGGCATGGAGGATGAGTAATTCTAGAATCAATGCCCGCAAGAGGTGTGCGGAGGACGTTAAATGTTGGCGAACTGGCGAAGGAATAAAAGAAGACTTTTATGAGAGCATGAATTATGAAGGAATATTACGAGAAGAATATTACTTTTAATTCGACATGAATAGTGTGTGATTATTATTGGATCAATTAATGAAGAGGAACCGAAAGCTTGGAAATAAGTATGCTCTTTAGCTATGTTAGTTTTGTTTATGGTGGTGAGAAGTCATTTTCGATAAGAGTGATCATTACGGAGGAAACTAGAGGCACAATTTCCTCTTCTTTTTCTCAAGGATTTTTTTTTTTTTTTTAGAATTTCAATTGGCGGTTTAGGATTTCCTTTTATGAAGTGTTTAATTCACCTATTTTTATTAATATAATTATTTTTTATTATTAAAATTAATTTTTATTGATTATAAGTGATTATTACATAATATAAATTTAAATACAGCATAAAACTCATTTTTACAAGTTACTTGAATAATGTGAACTAAACATGACCTAAATTGTAATGATGTCAACTAGGTGTCATTGTAAATATGAATATATATTTGGTGTTTGGTTGGTATTTAATACCAAATCAAATGGAATCAAATTGTACTTTGTTGAGATATAGTGTGAAAGGTAATTAATAAATATAGTGTGAAAGGTAATTAATGAATTTACCCTAATGTGAATGCATTCAATGTAATTGTGGATGAACTTGCCTATAAATATGGAGTTTCACCATTGTAAAAACTACACCAATGAGTAAAAACATCTTCATCTTCTAACTTTTACTCATTCTACTACCTACTTATCTCTCTAAATTTTAACACGTTATCAACACCAGCTCTACCCTTAATAATCAAGAAGATAATATTTTTTTAAAAACCTAATTAAGCATTTTTTCTTCATCGGTACCCACAAATGGACCAACAATCGAATAGTGTCAACATCATCATCCAAGGTGTTTCTAACACATTTTTATATTTTATAATTGAGCATAATTCCATACCCTTCACTACAAACCCAGTAAGGACTGATTTAAATCAGCTCCGACATAATAATCCCAATAATACTAATGGTCCACCAGTACCACCAACTCGTAATTCACATGTACGACCAACTAATAATCCACCAGTTCCACCGATTAATATTCCACCGGTACGACCAACAAATAATTCATCAACACAACCAACTAATAATGCCCCAACAACAACTACTGAAAATAAACCCCCACCAAGTAATAAAAGAACCAAAGATGATGAGGGAGAAACAAGTACTAAACGTTGCAAGATAAATTTAAATGACCCATAAAATAATTTATTGGACAATACGTCACCTTTACGGATGACAAGGACACTTTATTGCTTTTGTTATTGTTTTATTTTATACCGCCTATATGGCTGGTTAACTTTTTTACCGCCTAAATGGACGGTAGTATTATTTATTTCTTTTGTTATTCTTTAAACCGCCTATATGGCTGGTTAATTGTTTTTCTTTTACCGCCTAAATAGACGGTTAGTATTATTTTTTTTATTCTTGCATATTTATATATGCATTTTTTTATTTGCAGTATTTGCATTTATATCCATGTGCATTTTTTACCTTTTACTTTAAGTATTTCTTTTAAGTATACATAACAATACGGCGTATTGTACAATTTGGGATAACCCTCTATAAAATAGGATTACCCCAATTTTTTTTACCACATGCCCCTTATCCTTTCAACTTTACTCTTTACATCAAAAACTCTCCTTCTCCTTCTTCCTTCCACCAACAATGTACCACCATTACAAAAATAATTCATCTTCTTCCACCTCCCATACTTTTAGATTTGAAGAAAATTTTGCCAAACTCAAATTATATATCTCCTTAATTATGGGTTTGGTGGTCCTTCTTGTAGCATTAGAAATTATAATAATTATGAAGAAATAATTTATTTTGAAGAAGAAACAAAATGCACATGATTTTCTTTGTCATATTTTGTTTTGTTTGTTAGTGCATTTTGTAAGATAAATTGTACTAATATATTATGTAAATGCTATCTTTTTTGCCCTCTTTAGAATTTATTGTCTTTAATTTTTTTTTTCATTCTTCTCCTTGTTATTATTATTATTATTATCATTCCTCTTGTTCTTGATTTATTCCTAAATTTATTATCTACACTAAATTCATAACAATAAATCAAGGGGGAGAAGATTATGAAATTAAAACATCATAATTTTTCTAATGGTTTATTATTATGAAAATATAAGAATTATTGCATTGTCATATACTTACAAAACAATTATATATTATGTAGCAAGTATGGCAGAAATTACCAAAAGGCTATTCAACATATTAGATTTAACTGGACAAAAAATTCTTAGAATGGAAAAAAGATGCCATTATGAACTTAGAAGCTTAAGGACTTGAACATACTATATTGGAAGTAAAAGAAAAGGATCCAATAGATGGAACTCAAGCTACCAAAATAAAGGTAGCTACAAATCAAGAAAAGGCCAAAGCCTTAGTCCTCTTGAGGCATCATATTCATGATAGCCTTAAATCTGAATATTTATTTATAAAAGATCCCAAAACTATGTGGGACTCTCTTGTTGAAAGATTTGATCACCACAAAAGGGTGCTTCTTCCACAAGCTAGCCATGAGTGGAAGAATTTAAGATTTTTTGATTTTAAGACTCTCAGTGAGTACAATTCAACATTATACCGAATTGCATCAATGTTGAAATATTGTGAGCACCCGATGACTGATGTAGAAATGATTGAACTCACATCATCTATTTTTCATCCATCAAACATTATTCTGCAACAACAATATAGAGAAAAAAATTTCAAAAGATATTCAGATCTGGATGTACTACTCTCACGGGTTGAACAACATAATGATCTTGTTTGGAAAAATCATAATATGAGACCTATTGGATCTCAAGCTATCCGTGAGACACACTCTACTAAAACACATGTGCCTGAAGCACATGTTGTTGAAAATAAAGGCCGTGGAAATTATAATAACCGTGATAGAGGACGCGGAAATTTCCGAGGAAGAGGACGAGGACAAGGTCGTGGAAATTTTAATGGACATAGTAGAAAGTTTCAAGGATTCGGCAGAGGCCACTTTCCCCAAAATTATCAAAATGGTCATTACAATAATAATTCTCGAAGGGGAAAACAAGTTGGTTATCACAATAAAAATAGTCATCAAGAAGCAAAAGAAAGTATTTGTTACAAATGTGGCATGACAGGGCATTGGGCACGTACATGTCGTACTGCCAAACATTTGGTGGAGCTGTATCTAGCTTCCCAAAAGAAAAAGGGAAAAGGTGTGGAAGAAAAATTTAATGAAGCAAGCACCTCAATGCCTAATGTTGATCCTTATAATAAAGCAAGCACGTCAATGCCTAATCTTGACCTTTCAGACTTCTATTTAGATGGCGATGAAAATAATAAACAATATGACGAAGATATTTGAATTTTTCTTAACAATGTTGTGGTGCTTATTTAGTTGTATTTCTTTTTATATGCAATCTCCTTTTTATGTATTGATATCACATGAAATTTTATTTTAACTATCTATTTATTTAATATGAAGATATGGATCATTTTGAAAATGGAGTCAAATATCAATGCCTCCTAGATAGTGGAACAACTCACACTATCCTAAAGTACAAAGAATACTTTTCTGAGTTGAAGATGGTGAAAGCAGATGTCACCACAATCTCTGGAACCACTACACTAATAGAGGGATATGGAAAAACTCAAATAATACTTCCTAATAGGACAAAGCTAGTAATTAATGATGCTTTATATTCGAGTAAATCTCGACGAAATCTCATAAGTTTTAAAGATGTACGCCAAAATGGTTATCATTTAGAAACAATGACCGAAAATCATACTGAATATTTATGCATCACATCTGAAAAATGCGGCAAGAAAAGCATTCATGAAAAATTACCAGCATACTCATCGGGATTATATCGCATTAATATAAAACCGGTTGAGATAAACGTGGTGTCTAACCAGAATTTAGATAATAAAGAAATGATAAATTTATGGAATGACCGATTGGGTCATCCTGGTGTGGGAATGATGCGAAAAATTATTGAAAATTCAATTGGGCATCCAATGAAGAAAATGAGAATTCGACAACCAAATGAATTATCATGTTCTGCATGCTCACAAGGCAAATTGATAATTAGACCATCTTTAAACAAAATTGCTACTGAAACTTCTAAATTTCTAGAAAGAATTCATGGAGATATATGTGGGCCAATTAATCCTGCTTCTGGGGCATTTAGATATTTTATGGTATTGATTGATGCCTCAACACGATGGTCACATGTAAGTCTTCTACAAACTAGAAATGTGGCATTTGCGAAATTACTTGCTCAAATCATTCGATTGAGAAATCAATTTTCAGATTATACAATTAAGCGAATAAGGCTTGACAATGCCGAAGAATTTACATCTCAAATTTTTAATGATTATTGCACGTCAATTGGAATTGATGTAGAACATCCAGTAGCTCATGTTCATACTCAAAATGGTCTGGCTGAATCATTGATTAAAAGACTCCAATTAATAGCAAGACCATTATTAATGAGGTCGAAATTGCCATCATCTGCGTGGGGACATGCAATAATACATGCATCGTCATTGATAAGATTGAGACCAAGTGCTTATAATAAATATTCACCACAGCTATTAGTGCATGGTCAAGAACAAAATATATCACACTTGAAAATATTTGGATGTGCAGTATATGTCCCTATTGCGCCACCCAACGTACAAAAATGGGTCCACAAAGAAGGATGAGAATTTATGTTGGATTTGAATGCCCATCAATTATCAAATATTTAGAACCAATGACTGGTGATTTATTTAATGCTAGATTTGCAGATTGTCATTTTAATGAGACAATATTCCCATCCTTAGGGGGAGAGAAAGTGGACCCAAATAAGAAGGAAATAGATCTCACATGGAATGCAATGCATTTGAAAATATATGATCCAAAAACGAATGCTTCTGAACAAGAAGTTAGAAAAATTGTCCATAATCAATATATTGCAAACAGATTACCTGATGCATTTGTAGAAACAAAGCAAGTGACAAAATCATATATTCCTGCCGCAAATGTTCTGGCACGAATTGAAATTCCCACTGATAACAAAGCCACTGAAAATGAATCTATTGCACGCCGGAAGCGTGGAAGACCACTTGGTTCAAAGGGTTTGAAACAAAGAAAATCCAAAAGGTTGAATGAAATGGCAAATGTTATCAATATTACTTCTTCAATGAATTGTAAAGAAACAAGTTTTGGAGATGAGGATGAAAATCTCAGAGAAGAAGAAAATAATGATATCAACGAGAACAATGAAATTTCGATTAATTACATTTCAACTAAAAGGCAAATAAATCGAAAGAATGTTATTGTTAATGATGCACTTGCTCATTCAATCGCCACCGAAATAACACTTGATGAAAATGATATAGAACCGAGAACGATACAAGAATGTCGGCGTAGGAATGATTGGCCAAAATGGAAAGATGCTATTCAAGCAGAATTAAAGTCACTTGAAAAACGAGAAGTTTTTGGACAAATTACCCAAACACCAAATGGTATAAAACCGGTCGGCTATAAATGGGTGTTTGTAAGAAAAAGAAATGAAAAAGATGAAGTGGTTAGATATAAGACACGACTTGTAGCACAAGGTTTTTCCCAAAGACCAGGGATTGATTATGAAGAAACGTATTCTCCAGTAGTAGATGCGACTACACTAAGATTCTTGATAAGTCTAATTGTCTCAAACAGTTTGCAAATGCGACTTATGGATGCTGTGACCGCATATTTATATGGTTCACTTGATACAGATATTTATATGAAAGTCCCTGAAGGACTTAAGTTGCCTGAAAATCACCAATCACGAGAAATGTTTTCCATAAAGCTGAAAAGGTCACTTTATGGACTAAAATAATCTGGAAGAATGTGGTATAATCGTCTTAGTGAATATCTCCTGAAAGAAGGATTCAATCCTTGTGTATTTATTAAACTGACTCAATCTATAATTGCAGTTTATGTTGATGATTTAAATATCATTGGAACTCCCAAAGAGCTTGAACAAACTGCAAAACATTTGATGAAAGAATTTGAAATGAAAGATCTTGGAAAAACAAAGTTTTGCCTTGGATTACAAATGGAGCACTTAAGGGGTGGAATCTTTGTACACCAATCCAACTATATAGAAAAAGTCCTAAAAAGATTTCATATGGACAAAGCTCATTCGCCGAGCTCTCCAATGATAGTGCGATCATTAAAACCAAAAGATGATCCATTTCGACCTTGTGAAGAAGACGAGGAGATTCTTGGCCCTGAAGTGCCATATTTAAGCGCAATTGGAGCTCTGATGTATCTAGCTAATAATACAAGACCTGATATTGCTTTCGTTGTTAATTTATTAGCTAGATATAGTAATTCACCAACAAAGAGACATTGGAGTGGAATAAAACATTTGTTACGCTACCTTCGAGGAACTAAAGATCTTGGACTATTTTATAGATCAAAGCAAGATGCTACACTTGTTGGATATGCAGATGCTGGATACTTATCAGATCCCTATAAGGCTAAATCACAAAATGGATATGTATTCACATATGGAGGTACCGCAATATCTTGGAGATCCACGAAACAAACACTGACAACTACATCATCAAACCACGCAGAATTAATCGCCCTTTAAGAAACAAGTAGAGAATGCGTTTGGTTAAGGTCAGTAATTGGTCACATTCAAGAAGAATGTGGGATAAACTCGATAATAAATTCTCCAACTGTAATTTTTGAAGATAATACCGGTTGCATTGAACAAGTTAGTGAAGGCTTCATAAAAGGGGATAAAACCAAACACATAGCACCAAAACTCTTCTTTGCACATGACCTCCAGAAGTACAAAATAGTAAAAGTCAAACAAATTCAATCAAGTGAAAATCTTGCAGATCTATTCACAATGTCCCTTCCATCAAAGAGATTCGAGCAACTTGTATATAAAATTGGAATGTGTCATCTACGAGATATATGTTGAACTCAGGGGGAGAATCATTTGCACTCTTTTTCCCTTCGTTCAGGTTTTTATCCCATTGGGTTTTTCCTGACAAAGTTTTCAACGAGGCAGTATTAAATAGAAATATTGTAATAATATTTTACTCTTTTTACATAATTAGAATGCATTCAAGGGGGAGTGTTGAGATATAGTGTAAAAGGTAATTAATGAATATAGTGTGAAAGGTAATTAATGAATTAACCCTAATGTGAATGCATTCAATGTAATTGTGGATGAACTTGCCTATAAATATGGAAATTCACCATTGTAAAAACTACACCAATGAGTAAAAACATCTCCATCTTCTAACTTTTACTCGTTCTACTTTCTACTTATCTCTCTAAGTTTTAACACATTTGGTGTTAATTTTTTAATTCAAATTCAAATCATATTTTTAAAATCCAAATTAAACCAATCGAAGTAGATGTCACTAATTCAAATTGAATTGAAAGAGAAAATTAACTGAACGTCCAAGATGTTCAAATTACAATAAATTTAAATTGAACAAAAATTTTATAAATAAGAATTTATAATACCTAAATTTTTAGCCATTTTTTAGAAATAGTATTATACTTCTTTCGTTTTAAAATATTAGAAATATTGCACTATTCTTTTATCAACCTTAATTTTTGATTAAATTTTAATATATAAGGTAAAACATAGTCAAGTGAAATCTTGTTTGATTTGTCTCAATGTAAAAATTATTAATGTATGTGTCTGGATGAAGATCAATAAGTTTCAAGAGCATCCATATGAGGGTGATGTTTTTAAACAACTATTTGTTCTTTTTGTCGTTCTACAATTTTAGCTCCATTGCCGGAGAAAAAGATTAGATATAATTTACTGCATACTATAGAGGATCCTAATTCTATCTCAACCTTTGATTGGCGTCACTACACATTGTCCATCCTTGCTTTTTCCATATCAAGAATTCTTAAACTTGGGTCAACACATAGTGCAGTGAATGGTTGTCCTATTGTTCTTCTTGTTACATACTGTTATAGACTGGTATTTAAGAGGCAAAGGTTGCCTAAGACACTTCCACTTGTGAGGAACATTTCCGATCAATTGCTAAAGGTTAGGTTTAACGAGGAGAGAGAGGCTAGGTTTGGTAACGGTATAATTCAAATTAAAGGTTTTCCGATATGTAATGTTTAGATGGATTGTGGGCCTGAGAAAAATTTTTACAGTGCTGGTGATGAAGGTGGTGATGTAGGAGCAGGTGAAGGTGCTACTAGAAGTTGTATAAATGAAGATGGTGAGGATGTTCTGAAGTTTAGAATTCGAGATGGTATTAATAAAGATGCTGATATCAAGCTAAAAAGATGTGAGTATTAAAGTTTATAAGATTGTTTTATAATTGATGATCTTAATTTACCAACTGCAAGGTATAAGATAGATATTAAAGTGGATATGAATTCAAATGGTTTATAATTTTATAAAAAATTTGAAGGCGTTAAATGGTTAATTGGTGAATTTAAATTACTAAATGAGTTTTTTTTAAAATTGTATTCAGCTGTACTTTATTGAGTTCACTTTACATGCTAAATTGAATAATATAAGATATTAATTGATTCATACTTCTATAAGATAACAATTGACATTGTTTGGAGATCTTATACATTGAAGTGTTTAAGATACTATTTATTCATATAAGATAATAATGGAAGTATTTGTTTTAATCTTAACAGTCAGCTCAATAAGCTTGTATGTTATTTAAGAGAGACATTAATGTCGTTGTGTACACTTATATGGAGAGGCTGTGTGAAGCTAATAAAAGAACGAAGAAGAGGAGGGTGTTGTTTCTGTTACACAACAAATATTCCAGATTAATGATTGGTTGTCTTCTGTCGATGCTTTGGTGGAACAAGTAATCCAAAAAACAAATTCAGCTAAAAATTCAGATCTTGATGTTGGTGGGCAGTCTACACCAATGCAAATGCAAGCAAAGCCTATTATGGTAAATATTCCTTCCGCGTTAAAGGAATGTTGTACCATTAACTTAGGGTCATGCGGTATTGAAGTTTCGTATGTGTCTAGTTTCTAATCATAAACAAAGAATGTTTTGAAGACATGCATACTTTGGAGAAGGATATGCTAGAGTACTGTTTCTTTGAGGTTAATATTGTGGTTAACTAGTAAGTTTAACCAATAAACTGTAATATTTAATATCTAAATTGATACACATAAGATAAAAATTAATGTGTTTACATGATAAACAGAAACTTTTAAGAAATGATTTATTTAAGTGTTACTTAAAAAAATTTCGATATACAAAGTGTATATTGGAAACACTATAATAACTGCTTGAAAAATAAAGTGTATCAAATAATATGTTTGCTTTTTTGTCTCAGTTGCGAAATCATTTGAGTAGAAGATTTAGATCCTTTCCTTTTTGATGTCTCAAAATGTTCTTTTAATCTCTTCTTCCTTTCTTTGGTGACTATTTTAAAGTGGATTTCTTACTTGTGAATTGGATTGTTGTATTGTCACTACAACAAATTTACTTTTTTGCACATTGAATTTAGTGGTATTAAAAAAATGCCACTGATTCATATTTTTACGGCCCGTTTGGTTGATGGTAATGAAGTAATGGGAATGAAATGTTGTAAAATAGTAATAAAGGAATGAATATGAGAATTGGTAATGCAGATTCTTTTGTTTGGTGTGCATAACTAAAGAATGGTAATGGAAGATAATATTCCATTTATTGCATTTGGTTGTTAGTAATAAAAAATGGTAATGACTCTTAGTTTCATTATTGTATATTTGTATCTAAAAGCATTATTTTATCTAAATTATTCTATCTAATGATTTTTTTTTAATAATAATATATTTTTAGATAATTATATGCATTACCTTTTTTTTCTTCATTATTTTTTTCTTCCGCTTGAAACAACATTACCTTATTTTATTACCACAGTAATACTTCATTACCATGACCGCCTAATACCAAGTTGTTTGATGCTAATAAAAATGGTCATTTTTGGTAATTTCATTACCTTATTTTATTACCATCCATTTAATTTTATTACCATTACTGCCCTCTAATACCATGTACCAAACGGGCCGTTAGTGTAATAATTATTTGTTTTTATTTTAAGTTTTACTATAAAGTGATTTAGCGACATTTTATTTAGTTTATAATGGCATATGTAATTGTTACTATAGTCTATAGTAACATTTGTAAGTAATGTCACTATATCCTATGTCGCAAAAAGCTTTAATGTGATTTTTTATTATGCTGCTAAAGGGTCTAATAAATGTCACTAAATCCTCTATATATACTCTTAGAAATTTGAAATAGCGACATTTTAATTAAATGTCGCTAAATATATCCCACTAAACGCAAATTATGTTGTAGTGTGTTTATTGTCTCGTCGTTTCAATTGTTTGCATTAAAGCTTCAATTTCCCTTTCAGCTGCCTCAATCATTTTACTTACTTTCTCACTGATCGTATTGTAGAGCTCCTCAACCACTTTTCTTGTTTTTTCTCTACCTTGCAACTTTAAAACAAGGTTGTAAAATTTGCGCCCCATGCCATGTCTCCATCTAACTGTCGACAATTGTGATGTTTTCAAGCCTGTAGGTGGAAATTGAGTACCATAAAATTTATTCCAAATATTCTTTTTAACATTCTTTGTCCACCTTGGAAGAATGTAGATTTCATGTATTTTTTTGCATAGAATGCAAGTGTAGTACCAATAAACAATGGCAACAGAGCCACCCATTTGATTCAAAGTTCTTACAACTACATTCCACATGTAAAGTATCATGGTATTTGATGTAAAGAACTTCATGCATGTTCGAATTAGGATACGCATCATACCAGACTCTGCACTTAAGTAGAAATTGAAATATTTAAGAATGAAATTTATCAGTTTAAGTAAAAAATATAAAATAAAATATTATTTTGAAAATAACCAAAAAGAATTTAATAGATTAAATTAACATTTGTATAGTTTAACATTAAAATTGAAATTTAAAACTTGTACATTTTTTATCACCCATGTCCACAACTTGTTCAATTGAATATGAAATAGCAATTTAAAAGTCATGTTCAAAGTCCCTGAATAGGGTTGCAGTGTATATCTCTTAAGCATGTCGCAGTAAACAAATAATCCTAAAAGCAGACGTTGGTGTAGTCATTACTCTATAAAACTCTAATTCTATCTCCCTTTCTCTCCGTCTTTTAATAGTTTTTTCGAATATTTTGAAAAATTGAATTAGACTTGTATTTTTTGTTGCATCAAATCCAATTATGGTTTACGTGGAATCACTTCGTTGTGAAGATAATATTCCAGCTGAAAAGAAACCTTAATTAATGTAGTGCACCATATGTCCCTTCAAATGTAAATACTATCGAACCATTCGCAGTAATCCTCATTCCTTTTCAGTTTGAATCTATCAACCATGTTCTCCCAACATTCTTAGAATTTCCTTGGATTGCTGCATCCTATTAAACGCTTATTAAAGGAATCTTTGAAATTTGCATTTGACTTTAATGCTCAATAGTATGAAACTACATTTTTTAAATATATACCATAAACATAGCTTCTGCTTTGAGAATGGAAAACCTACAAATAATTTTTAAATTGTAAGATTTAAAATTGAAACTATTATCATGAGTATTGACATTCAAAGTGTATAGAGAGATTGCTTCTATATGAATAGAATTGAATACTATAATATAAGTATTGAAGATTAATGTTTTAGTGACACACGTATATTGATCATTTGAATCGTGCCATAATCTTCTTTAATTTCAACATTAAAGTTATAAACCACCATAATTTGATCATTACCAATCATTAGTTCTGTATAACATCATCAGTTAAACATTATCATTATTATATATACAGTATTTCATTTGAACATTATGTCAATTTCAAAATTTTTCATTTGAACATTATCATTATTATATATACATTTGTTTATAATACTACCTTCAATTTGGTTTGCCTCTTTTCAAAAATGTTATAAAGTCATTTTCATGTCGAGTTCTTTCATCAAATCCTCCATTTTGATGCCGGTAAAAAGGAAATTATTGATTATTGAACTTTAAAGACGAAATTTCGATGTTATTGATAGATTCTTGAAGAATTAGAGAGATTTTGCCAAAAATTGAATGAGAAGATCTTTTTCATTTCTTCCCTAATTTTCATATTTCAATTTTGGCACTTTTATAACTTTTTGAAAATAACAAGTTGTTAGATGGCAGTTAGTCTATTATATATTTAAAAAAAAAATTCCAATTGATAATGGGCTGGGGAAGATGGGTCGTCTCAATCTGAGACGGTCGCTCGCATGACGAGTTGATTCATAAAATAGTCATATTATGGTCAAGAGACTTAACTCCTTTAATTGATGATATTCAAAACTCATATTAAATTAATCAAGAAATTAAGTAATTATATTTAATTGATTAATTGATCTAAAATCATATTTGATATAAATATGTTTAAATCATAACTTAATAATAACATGTTTAGTCAAAATATAACATAAGCTAAAATTAGTTGTGCGTTTTAAAGCTAAATAATTTGCACTAAGTACTAATCATAATTTGATTATACATGCTTTTAGTCATGAAATAAGTGAGAATACTTGTTAATTAAGATAATCGAATTACTTGGTCTACAAGACTCTTTGTGTTGAATGTAAGCCTTTCTAGATGTGTGGAACCAATTTTTCTAAGTATATAGATGTGTTGTCAAATGTTCCTACGTTATAGAAAAGATGGATTTAAGAGTTTCTACAGGTTTTAAAATAAAATGTTTTATGAAATCTAAAATCGAATTATTAGTTATTCGTGTATTGAATTAGTTTTAATTAAATCAATTAACTTAGAAGGATAAATATAAAAGCACTTGGTTATTGCTATTTTTAAAACTAACTTAAAAGGATTGACTAAGCCTTGAAGAAGCCTAAAAAATAGCTAAACAGCATGTTGATCAAGAATTCAAGAGGAGCGTTTAACTACTTGCACTGCAAGGCTTTTACTCTGAGGTCCAACTTAACAAAATTGAGACAAATAAGGAGAAAAATAAGGTGATGAAGCTAATAACAAGCAACGACTACTAGGAGGCGTGCTATATATATTTGAATTGCTTCATCAAACTTGAAGAATAACATTACAACATACGACATGTTATGATTATTCTCTTCTAGTTATTAACGTGTTCCATTTAATCAAGAGTTGTAATCTTGTTCTTTATTAGTGTTCTAACTCTCATATAGTATAATAGGCCTTAGAGTTTTAAGAGAGTTAGATTAGAATTTTAATTACGCCCAAATATTAGAATACTTTTGGTAGTATTTGTTTGTTTTCTCTTTTGTAAGATTGAATTAGTCTTTTATTAAAGGAAATTTGTAAGTCGTTCTTTAAGGGAAAAACTTGATAAGAGAAGATAGAGATATCTTCTTAGTGGTCTAGGTTTCATTTAAAAAATAGATTTGAATCCTAAGGGTTGGAAATGAACCAATAGGCGAGGAGTAGGCTATTGATAGTTGAACATCGATAACAAATCGCTTGTCTTGTCTAATTTTATTTCCGCACTTAAGTCTTAGATTTGTTATTCGACATAAGAACAACTTTCAGAAAATTGTTTGAAGCATCTCACAAGCTCTTGAGCTATCTGTCAAATAAAAATTTTAATTGGGCATACTCTCTATTCACCCCGTCTAGAGAGTATTCAATCTCTTATCAACCTTCAAAGGATATAGTTGATTTGGGCGAAGGCCTAATTGGCCAATTTTGCATTTTTATAAACTGTTTCTAGAATCCTGTAGAATCGGTAGAATCACACTATTCGAGTTGCGATTCTACGATTAAACGACTCTAATTGCAATTCTAGAATTTAAAAGATATATTTTATTTTTGAAGTTTTATTTAAAAGGCTACTTTATTAGTCTTTAATTCTTTAAAAGCATTAAAAAAAATATTGATAAAAATAAGAAAGATTTTCGAAAATAATACAACTTTTTACTCATCCACTGCGAATAATCTCATTTTTGGATTAATGTCTAATATTCCAACGTATGCTATGTTTTTTCTCCCAAACACACCCAATGACCTAAACCACCATAACCCCACCCCCTAAACCACCAAAAGCACAACCCTTAAACCACTACAACCTCATCCCTCCTCCATCCCGCAGGGTATGTTATTAAAGATGAAATTATTAGAAAATAATCAATAGTTGGGATTTCACAGCAGATGAGTAAAATGTTGGATTATTTTAAACAATTTTTCCTAAGAATAAAGCTTGGTAATAATCTGAAGGTGGATTGAAAAACATAATCCGAGTTTTATACAAAGGAAAGTCGGAGGGTAGACAATCCCAGTCGAGTCTGAACCATTGCTATACAAGAAAATAAAACCTAAAACATCTACTATAAGTAAATAAATATAAACTCCATTCAAAACGTAATAAGGCTCACAAATTTTACTTATTTAAGATTGTAGTAAAAATTTTATAATATTACTTAAGTCGTTTTGAGTCGTTATAAAACAAAATTACTTCATTGATTTGTAATAAAAGAATAAGACAATGCCAGAAATAAGTTCATGGAAAAAATATGCAGATGAAACTAATAGACAACGAAAATACATTTAAGGCTAAGATTAATTAGGAATTAAAGTGTGTGCGAAGAAGATAAATTGAAATATAATAAAGTTAAATGGACAACTCAAAATGAAAAATAAAGTAGTATATTAAAATTGAAACAAAATTAATGAAACAAATTTCGTAGTATATTTTAAACATTCAGCCTTTTATGCTGATTAACCTAATCAGGATATTAAAAATATTTTTTATTCTATGATAATATTTCATTTACACACTATTCAATGTATTTATTTAATACTTACTATTTTTTTCTTATGTATAACAAAAAATTATAAAAAGTGAGTTTTAATAATCCTTATATTGATTTGAGACAAATGAAACAAGATACGACTTAACTATATTTTAACACGAATAAAAATAAAATACAAATTAAGAGTTAATTATAAAAATACCATCCAAAAAGTAGAATATGCAATACTCTACCATATGCTACATCCAAGTTTGATGAAAGATTAATCAAAAAATACTTAAATTTTTAAAAATTAAATAACAATAAAATAATCAATCATCAAAGAATCTATATAAATTATACTCCCTCCATGCAACTAAAGCCTTTTCATTTATAATTTGGAAAGTTAATTCACTAACATCTTCTCATTTTTATTTTGGCTATATTTTTTTCAAGTGTTGGAACAAGTTCCAACTCTATTGATGTTAGAGGTGACTTTGATCTTTTAGTAGCATAATTAATGGCATGCATAATTGAGAATGTTGGTGTGTATGCAATAGAGTATGAAAGTCTATGCTTTGATCAATTGATGAAGGGATCATTGGAGATGGCATGGCATGCCTTGATAAAGGCAAGGAAGTACAAAAACAAGGGTTCAAGTTGCGCCTTGAATGAGGCAAAGACAAAGAAGGCCATTGCTCCAGTGTGCTAGCTGCTCGTCCAAGCGGTAGCGGTTAGTCCCACAGTTTGCGTTTTTATTGTGTTTGACTATTTGCTTGGGCATCAAGGAGTATTGCTTTAGGGTTTCTAATATGTTAGACTACATATATAGGAGTCTTAGAATATTGTAGAGAGCCTTATACACTAGAATCAACTAGGCTTTATCAGCAAAAGAGTTCTTCCTTATATTAGTGCATTTGAGGGAGATTGACATTAAAGATTCAATCTTTACTTTGAGAGAGTGTTCTTAAAGATTGTGTCAGGCTTGTTATTAGTATTGTTAAATTGAGCTGGACTTAGTGCGAATGCCAATAATAATCGGGGAAAACACGAGGTCCACATACTTCATAAGCCAAGGAGATATAATATTTCAATACCATAAGACAGTGGGAAGAAGGTATCCAATAGTTTATAAAGTGTGCATACCATTAATTTGTCGATGTGGGATAAACCATCCCAACAAGTATATATTGATATAAATGATAAGAAACTTGTTTTGAGGGGAAGATATCCTTAGATTCCTCATTATTCTTGTGTTGTGTTCTTCATTGTTGTTTATGCTTTGTTTTTGTGCTTTCTTTTAGCCATTTGTTCTTCATCATAACTCACAAACCCTTGCATTTCATTAAGTGATCTTAGTGATTTTTTTACCTTCCAAATGATCCCCAGTAATTTTTCGTATTAAATGCTCAACATCGATGCCTGAGAGTCACTTTCTAAGTGATCCCACATGATTATTCACATATACACATATGTCACTTTTTAAGAGATCATTAATACTTTCTAAAAGAAACTTTAATAATATTAAGAGTGTGTTTGATATGCTTAGTGAAAATGTAATGGAAGGGAATTTGTTAAGAAAGGAAAATAGTAATGAAAAGTGTTATTGATACTTTTTGCATGTTTGATTTTAATAGGTAATGTAATGACTAATAAACTATTTCCCTCAATCCCCTGCTTTATCTTTGCACTTATCAGGAAAATATGTTTTCGTTTGCTATTAAGGGGTAACAATAAAGTAAAATATAGATTATCCTTCAAAACCAAAATAGATATTAATTTCTGTATCCAACTAAAAATCTGTAACGATTTAGTTTAACTGTGTGTATTTTTTCTTGCCCTCTTCTTGGATGGCACGGATATAATTTTTCGCGACCCTCCGAATCCTGACTCATGTAGATACATTTATTTTTATTATATATAGCTACATAAACATAATAAAAAAAGTTGATGACGTAAAATATATAACAATATTGTCAATATAAAAATCAATACTTGAACCATTCATTTGCATAGCATAGTAGAATCAAGATATTATATTGAAATGAATCCAGTACTGTTTGTGTGTACGTCATAGTACTGCTGGAAATTGATGATACAAATACTGATGATACATGTACGAGAAAGATAATATATATAAATACTAATGAAGCACGTGCATTTTTGCAAACTATTGATCAAAATTAGTTGGACATGACAATACCCGAATATTGGCTCAAATAAATTGCATTCTCCTTGCTTACCCTTCCCCTCCCTTTCCTTTCTTCTCCTTCCCCTTTATTCTTTTTATTTCTTTTCTCTCTGAATTTGCTATTCAAACGTAGTTTTCTTTTCTTGAGGATAATGAATACTCTTATTTTGTTACAACCCATTTATATCAAGTAAAAAATCCTTTTCTTAATGTAGTTATTCCTCTTTTTTGGCTACATACTCTTGTTGGTGTTTCTATGACCAAGTAAGTATTTCTCATATATTGATATACCAAACAACATTTATCTACAATCCTAACCATTACCCTTACTCCTCTTTGCCATTTACCATTCATTACATTTTATATTCCCATATCAAACACCCTTTTAGAGTACAAAAAATGCACAATAAGATATTATATCTAGGGTTTATATTTGACTTTTTTTCATTCCATTAAATATTTGAGTTTGTTTTCTTTTTAGTATCGTTTTGAATACTCACTAATCTGTTTCATTGTAAAGGTTATACTTTAGAATATTCTAAACAAATAAAGAGAAATTCCGACTTATTTTTTTAAAATGGATATTTAAAAGATGAAAACACCCATTATTAGATTTGTTTCAATGTATAAAATTTAAAATTTTATATAAAATATTTAGAAATATTCAGATGCAAGTTATAGTTGAAAAATATACAAGAAGTCAATTTAACTAACAAAAAAAGTTTAATAGATGGATTACTTTAGTATTTACCACTTCAATAATTAATTGCTATAATTATGGAATCAAGAAAGTTAATAACTCGGAACAAATTATGACAAGTACAATTAGTTGCTATAATCATGGAATTAAAAAATCTAATAACCAAGAGATAAACGTGTCAATCAAGTATTAACCATAATTAGTTACCGTCAATATTTTTAATAAGTTCATCTTTTTTTCTTTAAAAGAGGATCTTTACAAACTTTTAGAAAAAAGTGTAAACATTCCTCCTCAATTAAATAACCCCAAAAGTTTTGTGATTTCAAAACAATAAAAAGATTTATTTTTTTACACGAGTAAAATATTTTATGATAAATATAATCAATATATGATCATCAATGAAGCACGTATCTTTGATGATGATTAAAACAAAACTAATACTTGAAAATATTGTTTATTTTATTAGAAAAAAATAAAAACTATAATTACAAAAGAAGAAACTTGAGCATGATGAAGACAATCTTTTTCACCTTTGATGTTGGGTTCATGATAGACTACAATGTTTTAATAATCTGTTGAAGACAAAGAGGGATTGGTCGTTGATGAGGCATGGAAGATAATCGATCCAAACAAATGGTTAGTTAATTCTCCGATCTGCAATCTTTTTGGTATTGGTTTTGGATATGAGAGGTCCACCATAATACGGTGTTCCATCGACGTTGGTGTCTTAAATACATCATGATCATCATTAGTTATTTTGATAGCTCATTGATCATCATGATCTTCATCACAATATTAATAAAAAAGATCGTTTCTTGGTGGTTTGTGAAAATGACCGCTCTGCATATATTTTACACAAGAATTCTTGATCTGTATTTTGTGTTTTTGTGGGTTGGTTTTGTTGTTCCTTATTTGGTTTGTTACTGGTAGAAAATGATCTGAATCTGCCGTTGTTGATAATTAAAGTTGCTGACTGTTCTTCTTTGTGTGATTTTTTGGGCCGTTTGGTTCGTGTTGTTTTTGGTTTGGTCAACAATGGTAAAAAAATAATGATTTGAATCCGCCATTGTTAAATATAATGTTTTTTGTTGAAGCTCGTCTATTTGTTCTTTTTTTTTTGTTGTAAAGATTCAGCAATAGGTGATGAAAAATTAATTATCAAAACTAAGTAGCCATGATTGGGAATATAAAACAGAGAGATTAAAAGCTTAAAAAGAAATTAATATTATTTGTTAGAGTTTTTTATAAATTTCTTATATAACAAAAATTTTCTTCTAACAAATTTCTTATAAGTTTTTGTATCTTTTATAAAAAATGTAATTCCAAAAATAAAATGTATAATAAGAAATTGATTTGAACACATTTGACACATAAATATAAATTTCTTATTAGTTTTTTATCTCTCCTCTTGCCTTGCACACATATTATAGTTTTGATCATTTTTCATCGCCCATTATTGAATCTTTACAACAAAAACAAGATAACAAACTGAGAATATAGATGAGATTTAGCAAATTAACATTATGTTTAACATTGGTGGATTCAAATTATTGTTTTTTACCATTGTTGAACAAAACTAAAAACAACGACCAAACAAACTACACAAAAACTCCAACAAAGATGAACAATCAGCGACTTTATCAACAATGGTGGATTCTGATTATTTTTCTAACATTAATGAACCAAATCAAGAACAACAAAAGCAACCCAAAAAACCCATAATACAGATCAAGAATTCTTGCGTAAAATATATGAAAAGCCGTCATTTTCACATACCACCAGGAAACGATCTTTTTTATTTTGTGATGAAGATCATAGAGCGACCAAGATAACTCATGATGATGATGGCGATGATGTTGATGGGTTTAAGACACCAGCGTCGATGGAACACCGTATTTTGGTGGACCTTTCATATCCAGGTACACCGTATTAATTAAATTTTGTTTCAACATTTTTCAATATTTTTTTGATATTTTAATTTAATTTATCTTTTTTATAAAAAAAATAAAACTTGTTAGAACAGGTACACGAGTTAGTTAAGTTTATTTTAGCCAAATACCCTTAAAGTTGAGATTATTAATGATTAATCAATAAATGAGATTATTGTAGGAAAGATTGGATTATTTCAGGTAATTTTTTCTATTATATATGATATCATTAAAATATTTTAGTCTTGTGAAAAACATTTTTTTTTGCTTTTTGAGATTCTCAAAGTAGGATGAGAATTGATCTTTAAAAATTGACTAATTTAATATGGCATATAATAGGGGTAGACTGAGGAAGGGTGTTTACACGCACTTTTTTTTAGGTTAATTAAATTGTTCCTTAAAACAGTTAAACTTACAAAAATAATTAATTAGTAAAATAAGTTTTAATTTTAAATATTAATTTTAATATAATATCTAATTATGACTTTTTTTTGGTGGGGGGAATTGCTTTTGAAAAATCACACAGTTAGAATGGCCGGTATGCAGTTGTGCATGATTATCAAATGATATTCCAAGAGTTAGTAATTTTGTATTTTGTTGTGTTTGTGTTTGAGATCTATAATTTCATTTGTAAAATTTTCCTAAATTTTAAGTCGACTAATCAAAAAAGTAAACTAATATAATTAATTTGAGAAAAATTACATTAACATTATCCTATTCAAAGTTTTCATTTGTAAGATACTCCCTCTGTTTTTTTTTATCTTCCACTTCGGATTTGTCACATATATTAAGGAAGATAGAATCTTTGGGTTGTAGTGGGTATTATTTTAATTAAATAATAGTGTGAAGTAATTATTGTATTGAAAGTATGAGGTTCTAGTGGGTATTATTTTAATTAAATAGTAGTGTGAAATTATTATTGTATTGAAAGTATGAGGGAGAAAAATAATTATAAATAAAAAAAAGGGGTACATTAAAAGAAAAGAGGGGTTTTAAGGGGTAAAAGTGGAATAGAAAGTATTTCAAAGTGGAACAACTTTTGAAACTATCCGTTATAGTAATGTGGAAGATCAAAAAAGAACGGAGGGAGTATAAACTAAATTACTCATTTCCAAATAGAATCTTAAAAAAATTATATTTTTATATGAATGATCCAATTAATTATGAAGGTGCTATAATCTAAAAAATTAGTAGAAATTTATTATGAAAGTGCTATAATCTTAAGAAAATTCTATCGTTTATTTTCTATGACTTATGTGTAGTTCAGTTTGATTCAGCTCATTGGCACATCTAATTTCATTTGAAAATATAGAATTGACTCAAATTTAATGTTTGGTAAAATTAAAAATCTACATTTTCATCATTATTTCAAAAATAATTGAAATTAAAGTTTAAAAATAATATTTTTCTACTTTATTTTTGTTACCTGCCGTTGTTGCCAACCATTGAACTGGTTTTTCTTTAATGCTCAACATTACATGTAATATTCTCTCTACTAATATTCTTGATTTCTTGTTTCTCTCACTAAATAATACCCTAAATTAGTAGTAGGGTGTAGACCTAGAGCAACTAGCTTTCTAAATCTATGATTGAATTTGTGGGTATTATTAAAATTTGTAATTCTTTTTATTTTGTCGTCATCCCTTATATAATAAATTTTAACATTATCCTCGTTTACTTTTCAAACCTTCAATCTCTAGTGTCTCTCAAAAAACTCTCTTTGAACACTCATTAAACTAAAACAAGCTAAAACTAAAAATCATTAATTTCAAATAATATGCTTGTCTTGAAATTTAATATACATGTTCACACTTTTAGCAATAAATTTAAATAGGAAAACCATATAACTGCAATGTTTACGGCATTAGAACCTAGACTTCAAGATCTTTCCAATGATATATTATAAGCCTAATTCCGATAACCGAGCGAGACATAATTTTTTATAAAAAAATCTTATTAATGCAATGTTTGCGTCATTAGAAACTAGACTTCAAGATCTTTCCAATGATATATTTTATGCCTAATTCTGACAACCGAGTGAGAAACGACAACTATTTAAAGTTTGCACGGATTTAAACGACAACTGTTTTATACCCTTTCAAGTTTTTTAAATGTTTCTCCTAGTACTTCATCTTTTACCCCTCCATAAATGATTGCCAAGTCAATAAAAGTCACAAATTACAATTTTATAATTGTACTCTTACTTCTAATGCTCCTCTTGATCTTATTTTTTCTGATGTTCGGTCTTCTCTTATTTTATCTTATGATCATCTTAAATATTACATCATTTTTGTTGATCATTTTACTAAATATACATGGTTGTACCCCATTAAACACAAATCAGATTCTTTAAATGTTTTTCTCCGATTTCAATCTCTCGTTGAAAAATACTTTAATCGACCAACTAAACAATTTTTCAGTGATAATGATGGTGAATATGTTAAGTTAAAACCTCATTTTTCATCTTGTGGTATCACCCATTTAACCTCTCCTCCTCATACACAGAAAAATAACGGGTATGCTGAACGTAGACATTATCGTATTGTTGAAACTGGTCTTTCTCTACTCTCTCATTCTAAATTACCATTAAAATTTTGGCCTTTAGCCTTGACTATTGCTACATATCTCATTAATCGATTACCCACTGCTAGGGATGGCAACGGTCCGGGTTGGGCGGATTCCATTCCGGTTCCGGTTCCATCTGGAACCTGATTCGAACGTTTCTGGTTCTAGTTACGGGCGGTTCCAAACGGTTCATGAGGCGGTTCCGGCGGTTCCAACTCTCGGGTCGAACAGGTAATTAGTAGAATCTTATTGGTTAGATGCTTCCGCTGACTCTCGTCCTGATAATGATGCAAATGTTTCCATCATCATCCATGGATCATCATCGTCTTGATCATCATCATTCTTGAGTCCTTGTGTTCGGACCTCCGCTTGATCCCAATCTTTCTTGCAAACACATATTTGAATAGTATGTGGAGCAAGAATAGATCTCTTTTCATCTAGAAATCTTCTACCTGCACTAAAAGCATACTCCGACGCAATAGTAGAAGCAGTAATTGCAAGGATATCCTTTGCAGTTCTCGATAATATGGGAAATTTTATTGATTTTGTTTCTACCATTCTAAAATATTATAACTACCTTGTTCAATTTCGAAGTGATGTTTAAGATAATTATGTAGTTCTAAATATGAAGCGGAGGGTGAGGAAGAAGATGGTCCTACAAAACTATCATCTTGGCTTATTATGTTAACTATTATGGAAATATAATAAGTGGGGACGTGCCGAGACGCTAGCACGCTTAGACGTATCGCGACTTGGGTAATATACACTAGAATAATAATCGTAAAGTTCTGCTAAAAGCTTTTTACAATTTCCATCATAATTATGTACATCACTGGCGAGCAATCTAATGATTGGTAGTAAAATCCAATTAATTTAGTAAGGTTTTCCATCTGAAAACATGAGTCTAAAATTGTCGCAATTCCATAAATAAAAGGAAAATTAGTAAAATACGTCTTCCACTTGTCCATCATATCCGCAAGAATCGGCTTTAAAAATATATGAGTATCATTATGCGAATGTTTAAGAAGATGATAAAAAATAGTAATACATTCACTTATTACTAAGTGGATGTTTCATCACTTATACGGCTATCCGTATACTCAATATACAGTTGTGTTATAACCGGACGAAAAGGAATAGCCTTTTTTAACAAATCATGAGTTGAGCCCCAACGTGTATGAAACAGCCCAAACCAGCGAACAGTATAATAATACTGTCCAATGAACACAGCGGAAGCCTTACAGATGTTTGGACTGAATCTGACCTATGATCCGATGATCACAACAACTAATATCAGAGTTTTTTTACAAACTTAACTTAAATTTTATTATTTACAAAATATATCTAGAACTTTAAAGTCTTAATTTACAATACCAAAATAAGAAAACGTTTACATCACCAAAAGTCAAAAAGGGAGAGTTGATAAAATGGAATCCTTGCCGAACACATAGCATATAATACTTATAGTCATCACCTCTATAACGAAGCTACCCTGAAAAGAATAATGGATCTACTCCCGTAAGAATAGGCCCCATCGAGAGCATTCAATAATAATAATTACTGAGTAACCCAACAAACAATGCCACATTAAATAAGAAAATCATTTGAAAGTTTATATTTTAATCCTTTGCTCATTTAGGTAAATCCCCTTTTTTTTAATTAAATTCTTTCAATCAACTTTTGTTTGGCGACAAAAAAAAATATATTACATCATAGTGTAATTTTTAACGTTAAAGAACACATTCTTTAATAAACCAAATATGGCTAAGAAATACGTAAGTTCAAAGTTTAACAATTTGAGGTAAATTCCTTACAAAAGACACAATATTTGTCAACCGTCAAAAGAATACTTAAGACAGTATTTAAAAACATAATATAAAAATAATATGAAAACAAGGAATATTCAGTGACCGCCAGAAGTAGGCTTGATCTAACATTCTGGTAAACGGGTGATCATCATCACCTAAAACGGCTCTTGCAAGAACTAAACGGGATTGGGGGCTTGAGGCCGATCCTAAAAGGGTACCTGGAATCAAGCTTTAGGGTTTTCACACAAAACCAGATACATAGTATCCGTTCTCTAATGCCCAAAACGAAATACATTTGTAATGTTTAATACTTTATAGAATACTTTAGGTAAAACATGCTTTTTTAATCTCTAAATATAATGTTAACATACTTTATTTCATTAAGCATAATTTCCGTAACATGATAAAATTTATAAAAATGATTTTACAAAACTATTAATATTATTTCTTAAACAAAATAATCAATGATTAGTTAGAATACCAATCGACTCATCATTAACAACACATGTAGGAGCTGGAGTTACTATCAATCAAGTTTAACCAATCTTTACCCCGATCTTAAGTTCCAATACCCATTTTGATTTAAACCCAAATAATATCAACTAATCAAATAAGAACCCGTAACTCAACAATACCTATCCATAAAACCCAATTGAAGAACGAATAATAACTCTAGACATATAAAAGAAATACTCAATTACTTTCCAAACTGGATCAATTCCAAAGTAGTCTTTCATCACTGAAACAACATAAGTACTTCTGCACCTATAACCTTTCTTAATTTTTTGAAGTTATAACTAACATCTAAATCATAACTTATGTACTCCATAACCGATTCCTGAGTCAATTCCGAATGCGAAACTGATAAAACTTTCTTTAATTAACCCCAAATACAAGAATCTATCACTTAACTAAAGTAATCACATCTATTATATGTTTAAAGATCAATCCCAAGTTAATACTAATGTTTACTCATCCACCCAAGCAATATCCAAGCTTAGTAACAATATTGAACACTTTTAACCACTTTTATGAAGATACAAGCTCACTCAAAGGCTCATAGATAAAATTCCAATTAATATTTTTGAGTAATTCCAATTGGATGATAAACTAAACTTCCGTATGCCGTAACTATTGTAAATTTGCCTAAATTTGAGTCCGAACGAAGAAGATATCGCATTTTCGAAATGAGGTAGAAAACTGTTAGCTACTCGCGAGCCGCGACCAAACTGTTCTTCATTCCAGAAACTCTTCTGAAAAAGACAGAAACTTTAATGAAGGGACTCGTGAGCCGCTACCAAACTCGCAAATTGCGAATTTCAAATTTTCTCGATCCAGAAACTTGTTTTCAGCTGTTTCACCTAAAAAAACAAAGTGTCCATTTGATTGACGAAAACCCAAAGTTTCAACATTACATTCTATACACATAAGAAGTTCAAATCACTTTGAAACATTCAATTTTTACTTCAATTTAACAACGTTTGTGGATTACCTCTATGTGCAATCTTTAATCACCACAACAAACTCAGAAATCCAATCTTCCAAAACAAGCTAACTTGATAAAGACTTATAATGGTTACTTCTATCACCACACCAAAGAGATTCTACTAATTACCCTAACAATTAAACACATAAATGTCAATTAAAAGTTTATCTAACGCTTACATCAACATGCATATAGAAAAAAAATGAGGGTGAGTAAGTTTAAAACTTACTTTCCAACACAAAAGAGAAGAAGGATGATGATGAAGATACTATCTACTTGGGCCCTTCTAATTCAACAACATCTAAAACAATCCAAGGTGAACTTCAATTAGACTTCATACTCCATATAAATTTTGCAGAGATTGAACTTGAGCTTCAAGTAGCTTCCTATGAGATAGGGGTTTTCTATAGTAAGAAAATATTACTAAGCTCTAGAGGATTTCTGAAACTATGAGAGAAAGAAGGTGGAATTCAGGTTTTTTAAGTTGCTTGCTCACTTGGAGAAGGGAAAAATTCCGAATTTGGGTTTACTTATACACTTGGAGAAGGTGGAAACTTAGAAATTTTGCTTTAGGAGTGAAGGGAATGAAAGAAGAAAGGGGTGGAGTCTTGGGTGAGTATGGATTGAGGTGGCATCACTTACCCATTCAACAAGCTTAGGTGTATAAAAATACCCGTAACTTTCTTGCATAAATTATTTGAAAACGAAAAACTCATTTTACTTATTAAAATAATGATTTTTAATGAAGACGTTTTTGTAACTGTTTTAGTGTAGGAGTATCTAATGACTAATATCATTTTTTTAGTTGATAATGGTCACATAATTGTTTATATCTTCCCTTTACCTGTCCTAATCTAAGCCACTTCACTATGTCTCTAATGGGATCTAATAAATCACTTAGTTGTCTAATAACTGCTTGGCAAGATAAATTAACAATATGAGCACAAAAACGTACGTGTAATAATCTACCACCAAGGATAAAACTAAAACCAAGTTCGTTATACAAAAGTTTGATGTATTTAATGTTGGCGGTTGCATTATCGGTAGAACAACAAAATATCTTATCTAACTAGTTCCATTCTTTACATATCTCTATTAATCTAGAATTTATGTTATCACCCGTATGTCTTTCGAGCATTAACTCGAAAGCAATTATTGTTTTTTGAATAAACCAATTATGATCTATCCAATGTACTATTACACACATATAAGGTTCTAAATGTGGGGGAGCATATCAAATATCAGTTGTTATGCTAACCCTACCATTAAAAGATTTAAACATTTCTACTAATTCATAGCACTTTGATTCAAATAATTTTATTGTGCGTCATTTAAGAGTGTTTCTAGGGATTACTCTATATTGTGGTTGCAAAGTTTTTCTAGTGTAATACTCACATGCCGTACTTTCACCATGGTCAAATGAAAACTCATCACAAATTACATATTCAGAAAATTCATAAATCATTTCATTACGATTATATTTAAAAGGTATACCTCCGCCGGGAATGTCCTACTGTCCGCTTCCACTAGTGGTCCCGCTGCCACTTGCTGCATGAGTTTGTTTTGTGGTTCTATGCTTCTTTGCCAAATGTTTGTTGAAAGATCCCGTACCACCACCTAACACTATTCACAAAACACAATAAATGAATTTTTAATACATTCTTGATTTACAAAATATAAATATCATGTATAAAAACTTAAAAAGTACTTACCACTGCTTAAATTGTATGAAAGTAAGGGCTTTACCCCTTGACTTTCACAAATTTGACAAGTGCATAAGAAAAAATCTGCATTGTCGGTTGGTTGTTTTGTAAAATACGACCATACATGTAAAACAAATCTACCACTAGAAGGTGGCATTGTCGGAAAAGGTTGTGTTACTGGTTCATCTTCATCTAAATTTAAATATACAGACATACTCAAATACCATAATATATAAATAAAAAATAATTTAAAATTTAATCAATTTGAAGAATAAAATTATAAAACTAACTGATACTTTGGAAATTGACTCGTTTATCACGAGCTTGTCTTTGTTGTTGTTGTTCTTCATGTGATCTCGTTGATGACTGTGGAGATCTAAGTCTCCCAATAGGTGTCGTTGGTTCCTCTTCTTCTTCTTCTTCAATTTGTATTTCTCTTTCCACTTCTTCTGCATAATCGTGTAATTCTTGGTCGTACCCTTCTGGATAATTTGGTTCAAAATTATAATTACTAACCGAAGGTGTTATTGATACCAACGGATTTGAAGTGGCCTTTCTTTTGGAGCTAGAACCTCCTAATGATTTTGCCACTTTAGTAATTTTTTTATAGGCTTTTTTTAAAAAAGAAAACATGATAATGTTGAACTAATAATGGAATTAAGAAATAAATAAATAATGAAAAGACTAATTATGTAATTAAGAAATAATTAAAACACTAATTATGTAATTAAGAGAATAATTGTATAATTAAGTAGAGAGAGTAGGAGAAGAGATGAATTGTGAATGAAAATGATTGAAAGTGTGGAGTATTTATAGAAAAATCCCCAACGGCTAGTTTTTTGACTGTTTCCAAAGAACCGTTGGGCCGGGTGAACCGCCCGGTTCCGGTTCCGGTTCCAAGGAACTGTTGGGCCGAGTGAACCGATCCAATCCGGTTCCCGATTTCGAGGCTGTTCCTTGAAACCGGTAGTCCAGGTGAACCGGCCTGCGGTTCTTTGGTCCGGTTCTAGCGGTTTTCTTCCGGCGGTTTCACGGTTCTGCGGTTCGGGCAGGTTAGGAACATGTCGCGAACGGTTCCGGTTCCGGGACGATTTCAAGCGGTTCGGGACCAGTTTGGTTTCGGGTAACCCGCTCCGTGGCCATCACTACCCACTGCCACACTTCAAATAAGTCTCCTTTTTATTGTCTTTTTCAAAGTCATCCAAATTATACTAAACTTCGATTTTTTTGTTGTCTATATTATACATGGGTCCTTCCATATACTATTCATAAATTGCAACCTAAATCAATCCCTTGCATTTTTGTTGGTTATTCTTTTACTCAAAGTGCTTACCATTATTTGGATCCTTTTACTAATAAAATATATACTTCTCATCATGTTAAGTTTTTTGTAGAGGACTACCCCTATTATTCCTATTATTTGATAATGATACTCACGTGTCAACTCATTCGGATGAAAATGTAACTAATTCAACTGCTCCCTTTTATCCTCCCTCAGATTTTGGGTATTGCCTATTTAAATACAACAAATCCGCCTCCATCAAATCAGCCAAACTCCTCTCCATTTCCAAGTATATCACCTCCTGATGCCAATTTAATTCCAATTCTATTAATAATGGAATCTCCCTCAAACAAGCATATTACCTTAAAAAATTCTAAAATCTCTTTATCTAAATTAGCAAACTTGCCATCAAGTACTATTCCACTACAGTTAAATACTACAATTCCGCTCCAATCAATTCCCTTAAATTTTCCTACTGATATGACTCACTCAGATTTACCATCTCAGTCTACCCCTCCAATTAATACTGTTTCTCATCACCTATTGTGCTTCCTGAGATAATTTAAACTCCTCTTTCTCCTCCATTGCCTACTCGTCCAAGAAAACCAAACAATAACTATTTTAATTCTGATTTTTTACTTCACACAGCTATCCAAACACCCATATTAAAACCCACAAATATACTTTTCGCTCTTAAACATCCTCAATGGCGTCAAGCTATGTCTGAGGAATTTGATGCTCTCACTAAAAATGATACTTGGTCTCTCGTTCCTTCTACTGATGCTCATAATATGGTTGGTTGCAAATGGGTTTTCCGTGTGAAGATAAAGCTGATGGTTCTTTGGATCATCTCAAAGCTCGACTTGTTGCTAAAGGGTTTAATCAATGTTCTGGTATTGATTATATTGAAACTTTTAGTCTAGTGGTCAAACCTGCTACAATTCGATTCATCCTATCACTTGCTGTTTCCAATGGTTGGTCTCTTTGTCAACTTGATATTAAATAATGCTTTTTTACAAGGTACACTTTCTGAAGAAGTGTACATGTCTCAACCCCCTGATTTTATTCATCCTTCATTTCCTAATCATGTTTGCAAATTAAATAGAGCAATTTATGGTTCAAAACAAGCTAGTCGTGCATGGTATGATGAAATTCGTCGCTATCTGCTCTCTAGAGGTTTTAACCCACCATTTCTGATCCTTTATTATTTCCTATTTCCTCAAATACTTTCCCTATTTATGTTATTGTTTATGTTGATGATATTATTATTACCGGTCCTTATCCTATTTAGATTTATCAGTTCATCACTTCCCTTTCTGCTCGTTTCTCATTAAAAGACATGGGAAATCTTTCTTATTTTCTTGGTGTAGAAGTTATACCTCATACTCATGGTTTATTCCTATCACAAAGTAAATACATTCATGATATCCGCCAACGTGCTAATATGCTTGAATGTAAACTTTCTATAACACCTATGACTTATCACCCTCCTGTTTTATTAAACCACGACACCCCTCTTTCTAATCCAACTACTTACCGAGCAATAGTTTGGGCATTGTAGTATTTCTCATTAACTCGTCCTGACATTTCTTTCTCTGTTAATAAATTAACATAATTTATGCATGCTCCTACGGACCTAGATTGGCATGCCTTAAAACGGGTCCTTCGATATCTTCATGGCACTTTGAGACAAGGTCTCCTTTTGCGTCACAAGTCTCCAATACAACTTCATGTATTTACTGATGCAACTTCATGGACTTAGTGCGAATGCCAACAATAATCGGGGAAAACACGAGGTCCACATACTTCATAAGCCAAGGAGATATAACATTCCAATACCATATGACAGTGGGAAGAAGGTATCCAATAGTTTATAAAGTGTGCATACCAACTTTAATTTGTCGATGTGGGATAAACCATCTCAACAAGCATATATTGATATAAATAATAAGAAACTTGTTTTGAGGGGAAGGTATCCTTAGATTCCTCATTATTCTTGTGTTGTGTTCTTCATTGTTGTTTATGCTTTGTTTTTGTGCTTTCTTTTAGCCATTTGTTCTTCATCATAAATCACAAACCCTTGCATTTCATTAAGTGATCTTAGTGATTTTTTTTACCTTCCAAATGATCCCCAGTAATTCTTCGTATTAAATGCTCAACATCGATGCCTGAGAGTCACTTTCTAAGTGATCCCACATGATTATTCACATATACACATAAGTCACTTTTTAAGAGATCAACAATACTTTCTAAAAGAAACTTCACATATTAAGAGTGTGTTTGATATGCTTAGTGATAATGTGATGGAACAGAATTTCTTAAGAAAGGAAAATGGTAATGAAAAGTGTTATTGATACTTTTTGCATGTTTGGTTTTAATAGGTAATGAAATGTAATGACTAATAAACTATTTCCCTCAATCCCCTACTTTATCTTTGCACTTATCAGAAATATATAAAAGATAATTGAAAAAAAATCAAAATTTTAAATCATCAGCGATCGATGGATAAAATAATAATAAAAAAACGAAGATTAAGATTCATCATTTTCTGATCATCAACAAGAAACAAATTCAACAAACACTCTTCCCTTACTTTCTCTTATATTCACCATTAATTAGAAAATAATCAAATCGATTGAAAAATATAATGATATTCACCATTGACAGCCGCCATCACCACCACATTGATGTCACTGGTTGCTTATCGAAAAGTTAATATGATGAAGATTAATATGATGATAAGATTAATATGATGATAGAGGAGGAAAAGTTAATGGCCGGATTAGAGATGAAGATTTGGGATTGTAATATGTTTTCGTTTGATATTAAGGGGTAACAATAAAGTAAAATATAGATTATCCTTCAAAACCAAAATAGATAATTTCTGTATCCAACCAAAACTCTGTAACGATTTACTTTAACTGTGTGTATTTTTTCTTGCCCTCTTCTTGGATGGCACGGATATAATTTTTCGCTACCCTCCGAATCCTGACTCATGTAGATACATTTATTTTTATTATATATAGCTACATAAACATCATAAAAAAAAGTTGATGACGTAAAATATATAACATTATTGTCAATATAAAAATCAATACTTGAACCATTCATTTTCTTAGCATAGTAGAATCAAGATATTATATTGAAATGAATGCAGTACTGTTTGTGTGTACGTCATAGTGCTGCTGGGAGTCGATGATACAAATACTAATGATACATTTACGAGAAAGATAATATATATAAATACTAATGACGCACGTACATTTTTGCAAACCATTCATTCTCCTTGCTTACCTTTTCCCTTCTTCTCCTTCCCTTTTATTCTTTTAATTTCTTTTCTCTCTGAATTTGCTATTCAAACGTAGTTTTTTTTTTCTTGATCAGGATAATAAATACTCTTATTTTGTTACCACTCATTTATATCAAGTAAAAAAATCCTTTTCTTTATGTAGTTATTGTCTTCCTCTGTTTTGGCTACATACTCTTGTTGGTGTTTCTATGATCAAGTAAGTGTCTCATATATTGATATACCAAACAACATATATCTACAATCCTAACCCTTACCCTTACTCCTCTTTGCCATTTACCATTTTATTACATTTTATATACCCATATCAAACACCCCTTTAGAGTACAAAAAATGCACAATAAGATATTTTATCTAGGGTTTATATTTGACTTTTTTTCATTCTATTAAAAATTTGAGTTTGTTTTCTTTTTAGTATCGTTTTTAGTACTCACTAATCTGTATCATTGTAAAGGTTATACTTTAGAATATTCTAAACAAATAAAGAGAAATTCCGACTTATTTTTTTAAAATGGATATTTAAAAGATGAAAACATTCATTATTACATTTGTTTCAATGTATAAAATTTAAAATTTTATATAAAATATTTAGAAATATTCAGATGCAAGTTATAGTTGAAAAATATACAAGAAGTCAATTTAACTAAAAAAAAATAAATAGATGGATTACTTTAGTATTTACCACTTCAATTAAAGATCAATTGGGTACATTTAAGAAAACTTGGTATATAATGTTTTTTTTTGTTTTTTTTAAGAAACTTGGTATATAATGTTGTAGTAAATTCATATTTTGATAAAACCCAAGTTATGCTTCAATGAGAAAAAAACCAACATATCACTAAAAAAAATAAAATAAAATAAAATAATTAAGCTAAGCTTTACGCAGCAAGGAGTTATTTTCTTTTTAGTTCCATCGTTGTCCTTAATCAATCTTATTTAGTAACAAGATCATATCATCACATTTAAAATATTTGTACTAAATTTCGAGAATAGAATCTTTTTCATTATAATTGTATCACTCAAATAAAAATACAAATTTCATAATATTTTATTTGGAAATATGTAATTCAATTTAAAACTTAAATTTTATTTGTAATTCTAAATTGAAAGATATACAAAACTTATATAAAAAAGTAGTAACGGAAATATTAAAGAATAAAAAGGAAAGCTAATAACTATGAACAAACTATGCCAAGTACAATCAATAATTAATTGCTATAATTATGGAATCAAGAAAGTTAATAACTCGGAACAAATCAAGAACAACAAAAGCAACCCAAAAAACCCATAATACATATCAAGAATTCTTGCATAAAATATATGAAAAGCCGTCATTTTCATATATGTTTTTGTTTGCTATTAAGGGGTAACAATAAATTAAAATATAGATTATCCTTCAAAACCAAAATAGATAATTTCTGTATCCAACCAAAAATCTGTAACGATTTAGTTTAACTGTGTGTATTTTTTCTTGCCCTCTTCTTGAATGGCACGGATATAATTTTTCGTTACCCTCCGAATCCTAACTCATGTAGATACATTTATTTTTATTATATATAGCTACATAAACATAATAAAAAAAGTTGATGATGTAAAATATATAACAATATTGTCAATATAAAAATCAATACTTGAACCATTCATTTGCATAGCATAGTAGAATCAAGATATTATATTGAAATGAATCCAGTACTGTTTGTGTGTACGTCATAGTACTGCTGGAAATTGATGATACAAATACTGATGATACATGTACGAGAAAGATAATATATATAAATACTAATGAAGCACGTACATTTTTGCAAACTATTGATCAAAATTAGTTGGACATGACAATACCCGAATATTGGCTCAAATAAATTGCATTCTCCTTGCTTACCCTTCCCCTCTGATGTGATTATGCGTGGTGAATGCAATGAAATGGAATTGATACGAAAATGTTGAAGGATATTCCAAGATTGGTAGCCAATGCCTTGATAAGAGTTGGACTGCCAAGCCTCTTTTCAACGCAACACCGGTGCTTTCCTTTGATCAATCAATGGAATACTCAGCGTTCTTGGATAGAGTGAAGTGTAATCTTCAAGGCTGATCAAGGGTTTACACATTCACGAAGGGCAAACTGGCCCTAAGTAACCCAATTGCAAAGGCAATTGAAAGAGAAAAACACTTAGTGTAATTTCTGATTTTTATTCATCAAAACTTGTTTTTTTTACAATGAATGAGCCACATATATATATAACTAGATTATATGATCAAAGCTAAAGAGAATACACGTCAAGTAACTACTCATAACGGTCATATAGCTCACGTGAAGTTCATGTGCTTAATTAAAACAAAACAGAAACTAATATAAGTACTGTCAAAAAAGGTTGCTGACTACACGACCTTGCACGCGGATTTCAGAGAGTTGTGTGAGTTATTAATGGGGTTCTTGGCCCTTGATGGCTAGGTCCATGTGCCAAGATTCCATTTCTACTGTATTCCAGGTCCTGAATGCACAAGTTTGGTCTCCACGTGTCGTACAAGGTGGGCTGGTCACTGTTTCTTCTGTGTTCTGTTTCTGTGACTTTCTTCAATATTCTGCTGCTGCTGTATTAAGTTGTGCACATTGATTTCCTGCTGCACTTGTCGCGTTTTTCTGTCACGTGCTTTGGTTCCCTTTCCTTGTTTATTGCTTTCCCCTGTATTTTGCCATGTAGTCTATCTCTGCATCCCTTAGATTGACCAGCAAGGTTCTTGCTCCCCGTGTTTTCAACCCATGCAAGGTGGCTTGGCAGACAGTGTTGTGTTGTTGCTCTTGTTCTGTTTCAGGTATGAGATCAATCTGCAGCAAAGGGTTGATTTCCGTGGCTAGGCTAGACTTCCATTTGGGCTTCCTATGTTGTCTTTATTTGAAACATCCACATTTGTTTCAAATATGCTACACGCCCATTCTTCTACTTATTGCAAAGCTACCAAGATTTGAACCAATATGGTTCACCCTCCCTTTCCCTTCTTCTCCTTCCCCTTTATTCTTTTCATTTCTTTTCTCTCTGAATTTGCTATTCAAACGTAGTTTTCTTTTCTTGAGGATAATGAATACTCTTATTTTGTTACAACCCATTTATATCAAGTAAAAAAACTTTTTCTTAATGTAGTTATTATCTTCCTCTTTTTTGGCTACATACTCTTGTTGGTGTTTCTATGATCAAGTAAGTGTTTCTCATATATTGATATACCAAACAACATATATCTACAATCCTAACCCTTACCCTTACTCCTCTTTGCCATTTACCATTTCATTACATTTTATATTCCCATATCAAACACCCCTTTAGAGTACAAAAAATGCACAATAAGATATTATATCTAGGGTTTATATTTGACTTTTTTCCATTCCATTAAATATTTGAGTTTGTTTTCCTTTTAGTATCGTTTTGAATAATCACTAATTTGTTTCATTGTAAAGGTTATACTTTAGAATATTCTAAACAAATAAAGAGAAATTCCGACTTATTTTTTTTAAATGGATATTTAAAAGATGAAAACACCCATTATTAGATTTATTTCAATGTATAAAATTTAAAATTTTATATAAAATATTTAGAAATATTCAGATGCAAGTTATAGTTGAAAAATATACAAGAAGTCAATTTAACTAACAAAAAAAATAAATAGATGGATAACTTTAGTATTTACCACTTCAATTAAAGATCAATTGGGCACATTTAAAAAAACTTGGTATATAATGTTTTAATTCAGCTCATCAGCACATCTAATTTCATTTGAAAATATAAAATTGACTTAAATTTAGTGTTTGGTAAAATTAAAAATTTACATTTTCATCATTATTTTAAAAATAATTGAAATTAAAGTTTAAAAATTATATTTCAAAATAAACTTATCATTCTAAAAAGCTTTATTTATGAAATTTACAATATAAAATAAATTATTTATTTCCTTTTTCCGTATTATTAGAAAACTGAAATTGGACTTAATTTGCTAAAATTAGGTGAAAATTTGATTCGGATTTATAACAGTTCGATTTACAATCGGTTCGGGTTTGTATCAGTTCGGGTTAAAAACAGTTCGATTAATAATCGATCGGGTTTGTATCAGTTCGGCTTAAAAACAGTTCGATCTTAATCGGTTTTAGTCAGGTTACATTCGGTTACGTGCATAATTCGGGTCGGATTTGACTCGGGTCAATCACTGTTCAGTTCGGGTAACATCGGTTAAGGTTTATTTGTCAGTTATAAAATTCGGTTGCAGTTCGAGTTCGATTTTGCCCTTTTCGGTTATCAAACGGTTCGAGTGAAGTATCGGTTCGGGTAATTGCGGTTCGGTAAACCTAAAAAACTTCCATTTTTCAGGTCGGATAATTTTCGATTCCGGGTCGGATTTTCGGGTCGGGTTTGTTTTGAATAGCTCTAGTCTCAATCATGGCTAGTTTTGATCATTTATCATCGCCCATTGTTGAATTTTTACAACAAAAACAAGAGAACAAATTGAAAATAATAGATGAGGTTTAGCAAAATAACATTATGTTTAACAACGGTGGATTCAAATTATTGTTCTTTTACCATTGTTGAACAAAACCAAAAACAACGACCAAACAAACTACACAAAAAGTCCCACAAAGAAGAACAGCCAACGACTTTATCAACAACTGCGGATTCTGATCATTTTTCTACCATTAATGAACCAAATCAAGAACAACAAAAGCAACCCAAAAAACCCATAATACAGATCAAGAATTCTTGCGTAAAATATATGAAAAGCCGTCATTTTCACAAACCACCAGGAAACGATCTTTTTTATTTTGTGATGAAGATCATGATGATCATAGAGCGACCAAGATAACTCATGATGATGATGGCGATGATGTTGATGGGTTTAAGACACCAACGTCGATAGAAAACCGTATTATGGTGGACCTTTCATTTCCACCACCAATACCAAAAAGATTGCAGATCGAAGATTAAAGTAGCCATTTTTTTGGATGGATTATCTTCTATGCCTCATCAACAACCAATCCTTCGTGTTTCTGTTGAACAGATTAAAACATGCATTGTTTTCTATTATCAAAGCCAACATCAAAGATGAAGGATAGTCTTGATTCTTAAGTTTTTTTGTTCTGTTATGTCTCATATACGTGATATAAGCAAATGCTTATCATTAACATTGTTATCATTGTAGTTTTTATTTTTTTAATAAAAGAATTTTCCATTATTAATTTAGTTTAATGATCAAGAAATTAAATTTATGTGCTTATTATATTTGATGATGATCATATACTTTATAAGAAAATTTACATAAAATAATCTAACGTTTTCATGATCTTTTTACAATAATCTCATCTATAATAATTTCAACTTTAGAAGTATTTCATTAGAGTAAACTTAGATAACACATTGACCTGCACCAAAAAAATAAATTGAAAATTAAAATAAAATTAGAGAAAATTTTTGAAAATTTACATAAAAAATTTTGTTTGTGCTGAAATTTGATACATGTTTAATCTTTTAGACATAATTTTTTTATAAAAGATCCTATTAATGCAACGTTTGCGTCATTAGAAACTAGACTTCAAGATCTTTCCAACGATATATTATATGCCTAATTTTGACAACCAAGTGAGAAACGACAACTATTTAAAGTTTGCAGAGATTTATAACAACTAGTCGCGCGCGATCGGACCGCAGTATGGCCGCATAAAAGGCGCGACCGAACCACGATATGGTCGCGTAAAACGCGCAACTCCACTACTGTCCGGTCGCGCGTTTAACACGACCAAACCGCGGTCCGGTCGTGCGTTAGAAATCACTGCAAATTTTTAATGGTCGTCATTTCTTGCGCGATTGTCAGAATTAGACATATAATATGTCATTGGTAAGTTCTTGAAGTCTAGTTTTTAATTCCATAAACCTTGCATTAATAAGATTTTTCTATAAAAAGGTATGCCTAAATATCAAATTTCAACACAAAAAAATTTTAAACAATCATCGTTTCTCGCTCGTTTATCGGGATTGGGCATATCATATATCATTGGAAAGATCTTGAACTGTAGGTTCTAATATTGTAAACATGACAGTAATGTGATTTTCCTATCAATAGTTTTGGCTAAAAGAGTGACCGTGTATCAACTTTCAACACAAAAGGTGTGATTAGGTTTATTTTTCGATTTTAATACGTTGTTTTCTTTAATAAGATTAATATCTTTTTATTTTAATTTAACTATTATTAATAAATTTAGTTTAGTAATAATGATGATTGATTTATAATAAAAAATAAATTTAAGGGCATTTTAGTAATGTCATTAAAAAAAAGTGGCAACACAATGAAAAGGGTAGCGAACTTTAAGGATTGCTGAATTTGTTGGAGTGGAGTATATATTTTCAGCGGAATCCACTTGTAATTAATACGAGGTAGTCTAAGTAAATTACGGTGATTTATAATATTGGCAAATTACCCTTATGTGGAAGAATTTGATAGGTTGGGGCTTTGAGAATTTTAATTTATCTTTTTTTTATTTTGTTTACTTAATTGATATTTGTTTTGTCTTTTGTGTAATTTATAAATCACGGTGATTAATAAGAATTTCTTTAATTAGTATTGCTCCTAAACAACCTTACCTAGCTCTGCTTGAACATCTTTCTTTTGTTTATTTTTGTTTTTTTTAATTTTGATTCATTACTTTTCGATTGTAGTAATTTTGTCCATTTATTTATTTTGCCCCATTTTTTTATTTGGTAAGTCAATTTATTTTTGTTTATTTTCTTTTATGGTATGTCGTACTTACAATTTTACCCTTATTTTTACTACCTTCTTGGCGTTTTCCTCCATTTTTGTTATTAATTTGACTAATTAAAGCTACTAATTTGCTATATTGTTGTTATGAATTTGACTAATTAATGCAACTAATTTTTTTTTACTTACATTTGACTCCACTAAATAAATTTTCTAGAGTTGCCTCTGGGTCACAAGAATATAATGTTTTTTGTTGAATCTCCTCTATTATTCTAAGTTTGTTCTCTTGTTTTTGTTGTAAGGATTCAACAATGGGCGATGAACAATTAATAATCAAAACTAGCTAGCCATGATTGAGAATATAGAACATAGAAAAATAACGTGTGGAAGGTCAAATGAGAAATAAAAACTTAAAAGAAATTTATATTTTTTGTTAAAGTTTTTGTATAAATTTCTTATAAAACAAAAACTTTTTTGTAACAATTTTTTCTTTTAAGTTTTTGTATCTTTTATAAAAATGTAAAACAAGAATAAATTCACAAAAAAAAAAAAAAGTAAAACAAGATTTTTATTTGAAGACTTTTAACATATAAATATAAATTTCTTATAAGTTTATGTATCTCTACTCTTACCTTGCACAAACATTATATTTTATCTGGGTTTTTTTAGAGTATATAACATGTCCTAAAACCTCAACCATAACCTTAAACTTTTAGTTAAATTGATTCGTTTACATGGTATCAGATTTATTACGATCATCTTTTTTCCCTATTGCTCCGCTTTAATGGTCAATAATCAAATTATTTTACCTTCCTTCTCTAATTCCATTACCATGGTCACCTTTCCTACTTATCTCCCTATAATCGATTCTTTTTGGTTGTTAGATAGTGGAGCTTCTCACCATGTGACTAATTATCTTAGCTCCCTTTCCCTCTATACTCCTTATAATTGTCATTAAGAGCTCATTATCGGCGATGGTACTTCTCTTCAAATTACTCATATCGGTTCTATGTCTCTTGCTTTTCCTAATTATAATGTTAATTTGTCTAACGTATTATACGTTCCTAAAAAATTTCCTGTAATATTTTATCTTTATCTCGTTTATGCCTTAATAATAACCTCCAAATCTCCTTCCATTCTACTTCTTTTATTATTAAGGATCTCTCCATCGAACAAATTATATTGAAAGGTCAAACTAATCAAGGAGTATATAAATGCTCCTTATTCTCACCGGTCGTCTATTCAACCATCTCCTCCAAATGTCCCTTATATACTTGGTATCATCGTCTTGGTCATCCATCTACAAAGGTGTTTTATACCCTTTCAAGTTTTTTAAATGTTTCTCCTAGTACTTCATCTTTTACCCCTCCATGTAATGATTGCCAGGTCAATAAAAGTCACAAATTACCATTTTATAATTCTACTCTTACTTCTAATGCTCCTCTTGATTTAATTTTTTCTGATGTTTGGTCTTCTCTTATTTTATCTTATGATCATCTTAAATATTACATCATTTTTGTTGATCATTTTACTAAATATACATGGTTGTACCCCATTAAACACAAATCAAATTCTTTAAATGTTTTTCTCCGATTTCAATCTCTCGTTGAAAAATACTTTAATCGACCAATTAAAAAAATTTTCAGTGATAAGGATGGTGAATATGTTAAGTTAAAACCCCATTTTTCATCTTGTGGTATCACCCATTTAACCTTTCCTCCTCACACACTGAAACATAACGGGTATGCTGAACGTAGACATTATCATATTGTTGAAACTGGTCTTTCTCTACTCTCTCATTCTAAATTACCATTAAAATTTTGGCCTTTAGCCTTCACTATTGCTACATATCTCATTAATCGATTACCCACTGCTAGGGATGGCCACGGTCCGGGTTGGGCTGGTTCCGTTCTGGTTCCATCTAGAACCTGATTCGAACGTTTCCGGTTCTAGTTACGGGCGGTTCCAAACGGTTCATGAGGCGGTTCCAACTCCCGGGTCGGACGGGTCAGACCGTCGGTTCCATTCTTATTTCTCCTTTAAATATAATATAAAAATACTATAATAATGTGGACGTACCTTTGATGATCATCAAGATTGCAAATGGCTGCACACTTGTGCATCTCGCCTGCGTGAGGAGGACCCAATCATTTTAAACCTGTAGAAGGACCAATTCTGCTTTTTAGAAAGCCCGTTTGTAATTATTGGTCCTAGTGAAATTGGGCAATTTTTGAGAGGAGAGATGCTGAACGTAGCTCTTATCCATGTCTACATGAGGTGATGCTCATTACCTTACAAGTTAAGCATTGTTGTTTAATTGTTTTAATAATCGAATTACTAACAAATTTTTCTATTCGTGAGTTTAGTGCGGCTTACGAGTAGCTAAATTCTTGCGAACCTCCAATAAAAATTGGATGGTTTTGTCCTGAGGCGATTTCGGGTACTAAATGTGTAAATGATCCAGATGACGTCAGAGCATACATTGAGACTGCTTTGACTAATTCCTTTGCATCTAAACACACGTTTATTCTGGCTCCATATATGGAAGAGTAAGTTTTATTTTTGAAATTGAACTTATATTTTGATTTTTAAAGTCACCTAATCTCTAATTTGTTGATTTTAAATTTGTGTTTGTAGTTTGCATTGGATACTTTTGGTCATATGTCCTTTAACGAACACTGTGCACGTCTTCGACTCATTACAAAAACCTCAAAGCCCGCCTCGCAACACAAAATTCAAAGCGTTGTTCAATGCGTACGTAATATTAATTATTTTACCAAAATGGGATCTACATCCAGAGCCACATTTCCAAAATGGATAGCAATAAAGGTACACAAATTCGATTTTATGCGTTTTTAAGCTTTTTTGGCACTTTTGCGCATAAAGTAGCTCAAACTTGGTTTTTTTTGCACGAAACTTGGCATAGAACACTATCTGGTATATATTATGGTGTTGAAGTGGTTACAATTGAAAATCAAAGTCGTATGCTAGAAATTACATGTTAAATTGCAATTTTATTCATTTTTAAGCGTTTTTGGCACTTTTGCGCATAAAGTAGCTCAAACTTGGTTTGTTTTGCACGAAACTTGGCACACAACACTATCTTGTATATATTATTGTGTTTAAGTGGTTAGAATTAAAAATCACTGTCATATGGTAGAAATTAGGTGTTAAGTTGCATTTTATGCGTTTTTAAGCGTTTTTGGCACTTTTGCGCATAAAGTAGCTCAAACTTGGTTTGTTTTGCACGAAACTTGGCACACAATTGTGTTGAAGTGGTTAGTATTGAAAATCATATTCATATGCTAGAAATTACGTATTAAGTTGCGATTTTATGCGTTTTTAATCGTTTTTGGCACTTTTGCGCATAAAGTAGCTCAAACTTGGTTTGATTTGCACGAAACATGGCATACAACATTATTTGGTATATATTATTGTGTGGAAGTGGTTAGAATTGAAAATCATTGTCATATGGTAGAAATTAGGCGTTAAGTTGCGATTTTATGCGTTTTTAAGCGTTTTTGGTACTTTTGCGCATAAAGTAGCTCAAACTTGATTTGTTTTGCGCGAAACTTGCCACACAACACTATTTGGTCTATATTATTGCTTTGAAGTGGTTAGAATTGAAAATCATAGTCATATGCTAGAAATTACATATTAAGTTGCGATTTTATATGTTTTTATGCTTCTTTGGCACTAACATCTATTTTCTCTTAGTGCTTTCGACAACCTTCTAATTTCGTTGATTGCGGCTACTACACTCTCAAATACATGGACGATATCTTAAAATCCGTGAAGGAGGTTGGAGTCGAAAACATAGATGCCGTAAGTATTTGTTACGTTCTTAAATTATTATTATTGGTAAAATCTAATGTTTATTAATCTTTTAATTTTATATTATATTATAGGTTTTATACGACATTCCAACGGAAACACGCCCTATGAGAAGTGGAGAGATGCGCAAATTAAAAGATAAGATTGCCGCGTATCTTGCTAATTTTTGTCCTTGATAAATTGTAATTAGTATAGATTTTTTAGGACTTTAATGAATATTATTATATATATATATATGTACGTACATAATATTATATTATATATACGATCGAGAGTTTTTTATTACAAAGAGATTATTGGTGATTATTTGTGATTATCATTGGATTATTATTGGATTAATCATTGTTATTACATTGTACATTATTATTGGATTATTATTAGTATAAAACGAAAAAAGATAAAAAAATAATAGATATTTGCTGCGGTCTGCCCCCAAAAATGTAGCAAATAAGTGCCATTATTTGCTGCAGTTTTGGGAGCTGAGCGCAGCAAATAAAGCCCTTTTTGCTGCGGTTTTAAACCGCAGTATTTAAAATAGGCCATTTGTTGCTATCACTATTGCTTGTGGCCAAAACCGCAGCAAATAATGGCCAAAAAACCGCAGCAAATGAGATTTTTTCCACTAGTGAGTGTATAGAGATATTGCTTCTATATGAATAGATTCTATATGAATAGAATTGAATACTATAATATAAGTATTGAAGATTAATGTTTTAGTGACACACGTATATTGATCATTTGAATCGTGCCATAATCTTCTTTAATTTTAACATTAAAGTTATAAACCACCATAATTTGATCATTACCAATCATTAGTTCTGTATAACATCATCAGTTAAACATTATCATTATTATATATACAGTATTTCATTTGAACATTATGTCAATTTCAAAATTTTTCATTTGAACATTATCATTATTATATATACATTTGTTTATAATACTACCTTCAATTTGGTTTGCCTCTTTTCAAAAATGTTATAAAGTCATTTTCATGTCGAGTTCTTTCATCAAATCCTCCATTTTGATGCCGGTAAAAAGGAAACTATTGATTATTGAACTTTAAAGACGAAATTTCGATGTTATTGATAGATTCTTGAAGAATTAGAGAGATTTTGCCAAAAATTGAATGAGAAGATCTTTTTCATTTCTTCCCTAATTTTCATATTTCAATTTTGGCACTTTTATAACTTTTTGAAAATAACAAGTTGTTAGATGGCAGTTAGTCTATTATATATTTAAAAAAAAAAATTCCAATTGATAATGGGCTGGGGAAGATGGGTCGTCTCAATCTGAGACGGTCGCTCGCATGACGAGTTGATTCATAAAATAGTCATATTATGGTCAAGAGACTTAACTCCTTTAATTGATGATATTCAAAACTCATATTAAATTAATCAAGAAATTAAGTAATTATATTTAATTGATTAATTGATCTAAAATCATATTTGATATAAATATGTTTAAATCATAACTTAATAATAACATGTTTAGTCAAAATATAACATAAGCTAAAATTAGTTGTGCGTTTTAAAGCTAAATAATTTGCACTAAGTACTAATCATAATTTGATTATACATGCTTTTAGTCATGAAATAAGTGAGAATACTTGTTAATTAAGATAATCGAATTACTTGGTCTACAAGACTCTTTGTGTTGAATGTAAGCCTTTCTAGATGTGTGGAACCAATTTTTCTAAGTATATAGATGTGTTGTCAAATGTTCCTACGTTATAGAAAAGATGGATTTAAGAGTTTCTACAGGTTTTAAAATAAAATGTTTTATGAAATCTAAAATCGAATTATTAGTTATTCGTGTATTGAATTAGTTTTAATTAAATCAATTAACTTAGAAGGATAAATATAAAAGCACTTGGTTATTGCTATTTTTAAAACTAACTTAAAAGGATTGACTAAGCCTTGAAGAAGCCTAAAAAATAGCTAAACAGCATGTTGATCAAGAATTCAAGAGGAGCGTTTAACTACTTGCACTGCAAGGCTTTTACTCTGAGGTCCAACTTAACAAAATTGAGACAAATAAGGAGAAAAATAAGGTGATGAAGCTAATAACAAGCAACGACTACTAGGAGGCGTGCTATATATATTTGAATTGCTTCATCAAACTTGAAGAATAACATTACAACATACGACATGTTATGATTATTCTCTTCTAGTTATTAACGTGTTCCATTTAATCAAGAGTTGTAATCTTGTTCTTTATTAGTGTTCTAACTCTCATATAGTATAATAGGCCTTAGAGTTTTAAGAGAGTTAGATTAGAATTTTAATTACGCCCAAATATTAGAATACTTTTGGTAGTATTTGTTTGTTTTCTCTTTTGTAAGATTGAATTAGTCTTTTATTAAAGGAAATTTGTAAGTCGTTCTTTAAGGGAAAAACTTGATAAGAGAAGATAGAGATATCTTCTTAGTGGTCTAGGTTTCATTTAAAAAATAGATTTGAATCCTAAGGGTTGGAAATGAACCAATAGGCGAGGAGTAGGCTATTGATAGTTGAACATCGATAACAAATCGCTTGTCTTGTCTAATTTTATTTCCGCACTTAAGTCTTAGATTTGTTATTCGACATAAGAACAACTTTCAGAAAATTGTTTGAAGCATCTCACAAGCTCTTGAGCTATCTGTCAAATAAAAATTTTAATTGGGCATACTCTCTATTCACCCCGTCTACAGAGTATTCAATCTCTTATCAACCTTCAAAGGATATAGTTGATTTGGGCGAAGGCCTAATTGGCCAATTTTGCATTTTTATAAACTGTTTCTAGAATCCTGTAGAATCGGTAGAATCACACTATTCGAGTTGCGATTCTACGATTAAACGACTCTAATTGCAATTCTAGAATTTAAAAGATATATTTTATTTTTGAAGTTTTATTTAAAAGGCTACTTTATTAGTCTTTAATTCTTTAAAAGCATTAAAAAAATATTGATAAAAATAAGAAAGATTTTCGAAAATAATACAACTTTTTACTCATCCACTGCGAATAATCTCATTTTTGGATTAATGTCTAATATTCCAACGTATGCTATGTTTTTTCTCCCAAACACACCCAATGACCTAAACCACCATAACCCCACCCCCTAAACCACCAAAAGCACAACCCTTAAACCACTACAACCTCATCCCTCCTCCATCCCGCAGGGTATGTTATTAAAGATGAAATTATTAGAAAATAATCAATAGTTGGGATTTCACAGCAGATGAGTAAAATGTTGGATTATTTTAAACAATTTTTCCTAAGAATAAAGCTTGGTAATAATCTGAAGGTGGATTGAAAAACATAATCCGAGTTTTATACAAAGGAAAGTCGGAGGGTAGACAATCCCAGTCGAGTCTGAACCATTGCTATACAAGAAAATAAAACCTAAAACATCTACTATAAGTAAATAAATATAAACTCCATTCAAAACGTAATAAGGCTCACAAATTTTACTTATTTAAGATTGTAGTAAAAATTTTATAATATTACTTAAGTCGTTTTGAGTCGTTATAAAACAAAATTACTTCATTGATTTGTAATAAAAGAATAAGACAATGCCAGAAATAAGTTCATGGAAAAAATATGCAGATGAAACAAATAGACAACGAAAATACATTTAAGGCTAAGATTAATTAGGAATTAAAGTGTGTGCGAAGAAGATAAATTGAAATATAATAAAGTTAAATGGACAACTCAAAATGAAAAATAAAGTAGTATATTAAAATTGAAACAAAATTAATGAAACAAATTTCGTAGTATATTTTAAACATTCAGCCTTTTATGCTGATTAACCTAATCAGGATATTAAAAATATTTTTTATTCTATGATAATATTTCATTTACACACTATTCAATGTATTTATTTAATACTTACTATTTTTTTCTTATGTATAACAAAAAATTATAAAAAGTGAGTTTTAATAATCCTTATATTGATTTGAGACAAATGAAACAAGATACGACTTAACTATATTTTAACACGAATAAAAATAAAATACAAATTAAGAGTTAATTATAAAAATACCATCCAAAAAGTAGAATATGCAATACTCTACCATATGCTACATCCAAGTTTGATGAAAGATTAATCAAAAAATACTTAAATTTTTAAAAATTAAATAACAATAAAATAATCAATCATCAAAGAATCTATATAAATTATACTCCCTCCATGCAACTAAAGCCTTTTCATTTATAATTTGGAAAGTTAATTCACTAACATCTTCTCATTTTTATTTTGGCTATATTTTTTTCAAGTGTTGGAACAAGTTCCAACTCTATTGATGTTAGAGGTGACTTTGATCTTTTAGTAGCATAATTAATGGCATGCATAATTGAGAATGTTGGTGTGTATGCAATAGAGTATGAAAGTCTATGCTTTGATCAATTGATGAAGGGATCATTGGAGATGGCATGGCATGCCTTGATAAAGGCAAGGAAGTACAAAAACAAGGGTTCAAGTTGCGCCTTGAATGAGGCAAAGACAAAGAAGGCCATTGCTCCAGTGTGCTAGCTGCTCGTCCAAGCGGTAGCGGTTAGTCCCACAGTTTGCGTTTTTATTGTGTTTGACTATTTGCTTGGGCATCAAGGAGTATTGCTTTAGGGTTTCTAATATGTTAGACTACATATATAGGAGTCTTAGAATATTGTAGAGAGCCTTATACACTAGAATCAACTAGGCTTTATCAGCAAAAGAGTTCTTCCTTATATTAGTGCATTTGAGGGAGATTGACATTAAAGATTCAATCTTTACTTTGAGAGAGTGTTCTTAAAGATTGTGTCAGGCTTGTTATTAGTATTGTTAAATTGAGCTGGACTTAGTGCGAATGCCAATAATAATCGGGGAAAACACGAGGTCCACATACTTCATAAGCCAAGGAGATATAATATTTCAATACCATAAGACAGTGGGAAGAAGGTATCCAATAGTTTATAAAGTGTGCATACCATTAATTTGTCGATGTGGGATAAACCATCCCAACAAGTATATATTGATATAAATGATAAGAAACTTGTTTTGAGGGGAAGATATCCTTAGATTCCTCATTATTCTTGTGTTGTGTTCTTCATTGTTGTTTATGCTTTGTTTTTGTGCTTTCTTTTAGCCATTTGTTCTTCATCATAACTCACAAACCCTTGCATTTCATTAAGTGATCTTAGTGATTTTTTTACCTTCCAAATGATCCCCAGTAATTTTTCGTATTAAATGCTCAACATCGATGCCTGAGAGTCACTTTCTAAGTGATCCCACATGATTATTCACATATACACATATGTCACTTTTTAAGAGATCATTAATACTTTCTAAAAGAAACTTTAATAATATTAAGAGTGTGTTTGATATGCTTAGTGAAAATGTAATGGAAGGGAATTTGTTAAGAAAGGAAAATAGTAATGAAAAGTGTTATTGATACTTTTTGCATGTTTGATTTTAATAGGTAATGTAATGACTAATAAACTATTTCCCTCAATCCCCTGCTTTATCTTTGCACTTATCAGGAAAATATGTTTTCGTTTGCTATTAAGGGGTAACAATAAAGTAAAATATAGATTATCCTTCAAAACCAAAATAGATATTAATTTCTGTATCCAACCAAAAATCTGTAACGATTTAGTTTAACTGTGTGTATTTTTTCTTGCCCTCTTCTTGGATGGCACGGATATAATTTTTCGCGACCCTCCGAATCCTGACTCATGTAGATACATTTATTTTTATTATATATAGCTACATAAACATAATAAAAAAAGTTGATGACGTAAAATATATAACAATAATGTCAATATAAAAATCAATACTTGAACCATTCATTTGCATAGCATAGTAGAATCAAGATATTATATTGAAATGAATCCAGTACTGTTTGTGTGTACGTCATAGTACTGCTGGAAATTGATGATACAAATACTGATGATACATGTACGAGAAAGATAATATATATAAATACTAATGAAGCACGTGCATTTTTGCAAACTATTGATCAAAATTAGTTGGACATGACAATACCCGAATATTGGCTCAAATAAATTGCATTCTCCTTGCTTACCCTTCCCCTCCCTTTGCTTTCTTCTCCTTCCCCTTTATTCTTTTTATTTCTTTTCTCTCTGAATTTGCTATTCAAACGTTGTTTTCTTTTCTTGAGGATAATGAATACTCTTATTTTGTTACAACCCATTTATATCAAGTAAAAAATCCTTTTCTTAATGTAGTTATTCCTCTTTTTTGGCTACATACTCTTGTTGGTGTTTCTATGACCAAGTAAGTATTTCTCATATATTGATATACCAAACAACATTTATCTACAATCCTAACCATTACCCTTACTCCTCTTTGCCATTTACCATTCATTACATTTTATATTCCCATATCAAACACCCTTTTAGAGTACAAAAAATGCACAATAAGATATTATATCTAGGGTTTATATTTGACTTTTTTTCATTCCATTAAATATTTGAGTTTGTTTTCTTTTTAGTATCGTTTTGAATACTCACTAATCTGTTTCATTGTAAAGGTTATACTTTAGAATATTCTAAACAAATAAAGAGAAATTCCGACTTATTTTTTTAAAATGGATATTTAAAAGATGAAAACACCCATTATTAGATTTGTTTCAATGTATAAAATTTAAAATTTTATATAAAATATTTAGAAATATTCAGATGCAAGTTATAGTTGAAAAATATACAAGAAGTCAATTTAACTAACAAAAAAAGTTTAATAGATGGATTACTTTAGTATTTACCACTTCAATAATTAATTGCTATAATTATGGAATCAAGAAAGTTAATAACTCGGAACAAATTATGACAAGTACAATTAGTTGCTATAATCATGGAATTAAAAAATCTAATAACCAAGAGATAAACGTGTCAATCAAGTATTAACCATAATTAGTTACCGTCAATATTTTTAATAAGTTCATCTTTTTTTCTTTAAAAGAGGATCTTTACAAACTTTTAGAAAAAAGTGTAAACATTCCTCCTCAATTAAATAACCCCAAAAGTTTTGTGATTTCAAAACAATAAAAAGATTTATTTTTTTACACGAGTAAAATATTTTATGATAAATATAATCAATATATGATCATCAATGAAGCACGTATCTTTGATGATGATTAAAACAAAACTAATACTTGAAAATATTGTTTATTTTATTAGAAAAAAATAAAAACTATAATTACAAAAGAAGAAACTTGAGCATGATGAAGACAATCTTTTTCACCTTTGATGTTGGGTTCATGATAGACTACAATGTTTTAATAATCTGTTGAAGACAAAGAGGGATTGGTCGTTGATGAGGCATGGAAGATAATCGATCCAAACAAATGGTTAGTTAATTCTCCGATCTGCAATCTTTTTGGTATTGGTTTTGGATATGAGAGGTCCACCATAATACGGTGTTCCATCGACGTTGGTGTCTTAAATACATCATGATCATCATTAGTTATTTTGATAGCTCATTGATCATCATGATCTTCATCACAATATTAATAAAAAAGATCGTTTCTTGGTGGTTTGTGAAAATGACCGCTCTGCATATATTTTACACAAGAATTCTTGATCTGTATTTTGTGTTTTTGTGGGTTGGTTTTGTTGTTCCTTATTTGGTTTGTTACTGGTAGAAAATGATCTGAATCTGCCGTTGTTGATAATTAAAGTTGCTGACTGTTCTTCTTTGTGTGATTTTTTGGGCCGTTTGGTTCGTGTTGTTTTTGGTTTGGTCAACAATGGTAAAAAAATAATGATTTGAATCCGCCATTGTTAAATATAATGTTTTTTGTTGAAGCTCGTCTATTTGTTCTTTTTTTTGTTGTTGTAAAGATTCAGCAATAGGTGATGAAAAATTAATTATCAAAACTAAGTAGCCATGATTGGGAATATAAAACAGAGAGATTAAAAGCTTAAAAAGAAATTAATATTATTTGTTAGAGTTTTTTATAAATTTCTTATATAACAAAAATTTTCTTATAACAAATTTCTTATAAGTTATTGTATCTCTTATAAAAAATGTAAAACAAGAATAAATTCCAAAAAAAAAATGTAAAATAAGAAATTGATTTGAAGACTTGTGACATATAAATATAAATTTCTTATAAGTTTTTGTATCTTTCCTCTTACGTTGCACACATATTATACTTTGTCTCTGTTTTTTATTAGGTTCAATCATGGCTAGTTTTGATCATTTTTTCATCACCCAATGTTGAATCTTTACAACAAAAACAAGAGAACAAACTGAGCATAATAGATGAGATTCAGCAAAAAAAACATTATGTTTAACATTGGTGGATTCAAATTATTGTTTTTTACCATTGTTGAACAAAACCAAAAACAACGACCAAACAAACTACACAAAAAGTCCCACAAAGATGAACAATCAGCAACTTTATCAACAATGGTGGATTCTGATCATTTTTCTACCATTAATGAGTCAAATCAAGAACAACAAAAGCAACCCAAAAAACCCATAATACAGATCAAGAATTCTTGCGTAAAATATATGAAAAGCCGTCATTTTCACAAACCACCAGGAAACAATATTTTTTATTTTGTAATGAAGATCATCATGATCATAGAGCGACCAAGATAACTCATGATGATGATGGGTTTAAGAAACCAACGTCGATGGAACACCGTATTATGGTGGACCTTTCATATCCACCACCAATACCAAAAAGATTGCGGATCGAAAGTCTGCAGCATGTTCAGATGCCTGCTTGCTTTTGTTGATCATGTCGTTCACGTATACCTCCAAGTTTCGGCCTATCTGAGACCGAAAGACCTTGTTGACCATTCTCTGATAAGTAGCTCCGACATTTTTTAGCCCGAAGGGCATGACTTTGTAGCAGTATACTCCAGCATTTGTAATAAATGGTGTAGGTGGCTGGTCTTCTGTGGCTAATTGGATTTGATGGTAACCCGCATTAGCATCCATGAAGCTTAATAGGGCGTGGCCTGCCGTTGAATCCACCAAGTGATCTATCTTGGGGAGAGGATAATCGTCTTTCGGACATGTCTTGTTTAGATCTGTAAAATCAACGCACATCCTCCATCTAGTAGATTCTGTGTCCTAGCCTCTCCTTCCGTGACATATACATGTCTGGATCGTGGAGGTCCCATGTCTGATGGGGGTTCCGGACGACGCGACATGTAGTTTCTATCCCTCCTTAATGAATGTTCCTCTGTGCTCCTTGAGGAATGATAGGAGGGTATTGGATCCTTCTTTTTTGACTTTCGCTTTTTGGGGTCATGTGCTTGACATATCTCGGAGGCCGTGATGTAGCTTTGACATTGCTTCATGGCCTCCGCGTGTGTCTTCACTTGACTTTCGACCAAATGGAACTTCACCCTTTGAGCCTTCATTCCGTTGATCAGGGCGTTTAAGGCAACTGATTCTTCCAAGTCAGTTACTTCCAGTACTGCTTCATGGAACATCTTCAGATATGATGATATGGTCTCCCCTTCCAATTGTGTTATGCTAAGCAAGTGGAAGTTCGATTTCTCCTACCTTCTGGATGCTACAAAGTGACCCAGGAATTTACCTTCCAATTGGGCAAAATTGTTGATACTTCCCCTTGGAAGGGAGGTATACCACGTTAAGGCTACTCCTGTGAGAGTAGTTGGGAAGAATTTGCAACACAATGCTGGGTTGGTGGTGTATAGCAGCATCAAGTTCTTGTAGGCCATCAAGTGTTCCTCTGGCCAGGATGTTCAAAGGCCGTCATATTCGGGATCTTTATCTTCGCCGGGTTGGGAGTATTCAGTATTTTCGGAGCCAGTGGAGAGTTTATTGGCATGGAGTCTTCGAGAGAATTATCCTTGCCAACTTCCTTCCGCGACATAGTGATGGGGCTGGTGGGATGACTGGATCCCCTAAGTTGCGCTTTTTTCCTTTCTTCCTTTCTTTAGTCCACCAATGATTGGAAACTTTTGGACGCCCTCTACTTATTGCTATCTAGGTAAGTACGGGCGTCTCGAGAGGCGGTCTTAGATTCGTCATCTCGGGGGTCACTTCTGTTGAGACTTGCATGGCTCCTTGATCTCTCCTGTCTTTTCTTATTTCTTCTGCTGGAACGTGACATCCCCGAGTTCCCATCCTGAGATTCATGGGATTTCGGTATCACATGATGGGGTTCGATTCGTTCTTGCAGATTCTTTATTCGGTCCGCCATGTCTTCCAACACTCGTTGTTGAGTATGATTATTATTTATGACGGCGCAGAGTTGTTCGGAGAAGGCGGCTGTGAGGTTTCGTGCTAGCATGTTCAGATCACGGCGAGTCACGGCTTAATTGTTAGTGTGACCCGCTGAAGTGTCAGTATCTGTGCTGTGCACGGTAGCAGTTTGAGTTGGATTCTTCTTGGGAGCCATGACTTTTTATTCAACTCCCCACAGATGGCGCCAAACTGTTTCTGATGTGAAACGTGGAAGTGCGAGACACTTGAAATGCTTGAAGAGGAAGAGTTATCGAGATCAGCAATCGATGGATTGGAAGTGACTTGAATCCCTGCAACACAACACGTTAGCCTTTCCCGGGGGGTGATCTCCCGGAAAACCCCTCCGACGCTCAAGTTAGAACGGAAATGTGAGATTAATGAATAAATGATTATAGATTGAACGCAGGAATAGAGAGGTCGGGGCCGAGGTTACTTGTATCTGGGTAGGCTAATGAAGAGGATTGTGAGTAAGGATATTAGAAAGGTTATTCTCATATGATCCTTCCCTTGATGTTGGCTGTCTCTATTTATAATGGTGGAGAGGAAGTTATTTTCTGGGAGAAGGTAGGTTATCACGGATAGTGGTGGATGGTTACCAGTATAAGAGAAGGAGTCATGATAGTGAAATGGAGAATGGTGGGCAGTTGCATATTGGAAGTTAGGGTTTCTGGAAGTTATTATCTTATGGGCCAAGCAAGGAAGTTGGGGATTACAGAAAAAGGCCCTTGACCAAAAGTCAAGGTCAACCAAAAGGATCATAGGGTATTAAAGTAATATGACATTAATAATTTAAATAAATAAGTGAACAAATAATACCATGACATTTAGTCCTACGCATGAAGGATGATGTGAGCAAGGAGCCCCAACGACCCGAAACATCTTTCTTTATGCGGAAATAATACTCATCTTTTAAAACCGAATTTATGGGACAATGCAACCATGGAGGGATTAGAATGCTCAAGGAGATGAATATACTCCACAATTTGGCAGACCTTCGGACAGATTATGAAAATTTGGCTCGTAAGCTTCGAATCGACTGTTCACATGTCGAATTCCGAGTTGTAACGAAAAAGTTGTGACATTTTCAAAATAACCGTATGAGACACACAAAGTCCAAGAAGAAAGCGAGCAAAGCAAATGAAGCCACGACTTGTAGCATGCCGTGGGATAGCCCCAGTCGTTTATACCGTTCAGCAGCAAAAATGTAGACGTGCAGGTTCGATCCTACAACCTCCAATACAGCGCGCAGCACTTGACACAAACTGAGACAGCTATTTACTTGTGTAGCATGTCGCACGGATTTGTTGTGTATCAATACTTCCTGTTTAGTTCACATTACTTCATGCCGCAGATGCGCCATGACTTAGAAAATTTTTAGAATTTGACCCACACAAGTGGGTCCGACTTATCTACCTTGCGGACAACATGATGATTTCCTCCATTCCATTTCGGATCATATTAAATCTAAGGCCGCCGAAATTCTGAGACTTACTATATTTTTGGGTCAAGATCACCACCAAGGGGGGTCCGACTTGTCGACCCCACGGACAAGATACGAATTTTATTTTGTTCAATATTCCTTCTCGTTATTATATTACATGCCGTGGAGTCTTAGGAGGATAATATGCCGCGGCACAAATTAAGTGACCCACCTACGCCTTGAAGTCGAATAATAAATTACACGAGCGGTTGATGACGCGGCTTGGATTTATACTTGGATTTTTTAATCTTCCTTGGGGGACCTAAGGGGTCCGACTCATCGATATTACGGAATGATAAAAATACTTAGAATAATTTTACTCTTCTCAACAAGCCCCTCACCTTTCTATGACGCGGAATGAGCAAATACTTTGAAAAATAGTGGTGGACTTATCCAATGGCCAGGGATTGAATGTGCCCCTAGGCGATTTTTAGAGAAAATTTTCAATGTACAAAGCTTACCGCTACTTCTGATGAGCATGCCAACCATTGAACTGGTTTTTCTTTAATGCTTAACATTACATGTAATATTCTCTCTACTAATACTTATATTCTTGATTTCTTGTTTCTCTCACAAATAATACCCTAAATTAGTAGTAGGGTGTAGACCTACAGCAACTAGCTTTCTAAATCTATGATTGAATTTGCGGGTATTATTAAAGTTCCGTAATTCTTTTTATTTTGTCGTCACCCCTTATATAATAAATTTAAATACATGTTCACACTTTTAGCAATAAATTTAAATAGGAAAACCAGATAACTGCAATGTTTACGGCATTAGAACCTATACTTCAAGATCTTTCCAATTATATATTATATGCCAAATTTTGATAATCGAGCGAGACATGATGATCATTTAAAGTTTGTTTATGCTGAAATTTGATACACGTTTAATCTTTTGGACATAATTTTTTATAAAAAAATCTTATTAATGCAATGTTTGCATCATTAGAAACTAGACTTCAAGATCTTTGCAGCGATATATTATATGCCTAATTCTGACAACCGAGTGAGAAAACAGCTATTTAAAATTTGCAGGGATTTATAACATCTAGTCGCGCGCGATTGGACCGCGGTATGGTCCCATAAAAGGCGCGATCGAACCACAGTATGGTCGCGTAAAACGCGCAACTCCACCGCTGTCCGGTCGCGTGTTTTACACGACCAAACCGCGGCCCGGTCGTGCGCGACTGAATGTTAGAAATCACTGCAAATTTTAAATGGTCGTCATTTCTCGCTCGATTGTCAGAATAAGACATATAATATGTTGTTAGTAAGTTTTTGAAGTCTAGTTTCTGATTCCATAAACCTTGCATTTATAAGATTTTTCTATAAAAAGGTATGCCTAAAAGGTTGAACATGTATCAAATTTCAGCACAAACAAATTTTAAACGATCATCATTTCTGGCTCGTTTATCGGGATTGTGCATATCATATATCATTGGAAAGATCTTGAACTGTAGGTTCTAATGTTGCAAACATTGCCGTGATTTGATTTTCCTATCAATAGTTTTGGCTAAAAGAGTGACCGTTAGGGATGGTCATGTGGCGGGTCTGGAGCGGGTCTAGCCAGACCCGGACCTTTTTATTTTTTATAGATCCAGACCCGGATTCGGATCCTAAGGGTCCAAAATTTTCAGACCCAGACCCGCCAGATATGACGGGTCTAGGGTTCTTGATGGGTCTTAAACAAAGTCTTTTTGATTGTCAAAATTGAACCTTTTTCGAGTCTTTTTGTATTTTTATAAGCATCTTATTATCTTATTACAAACACTTGTTCGAGTCAATGAAATTCAAATACAAAATATTTAATTGTATAGGGTCCAAGTTTGGGTCTGAGGGGCGGGTCTAGGGTCTGGGTCTCGATGTCGGGTCTGGGTCCGAGTCCGGGTATGCATCTTGAGACCGGGACCCGTCAAATATTATCTGGATCCAGATTAGATGGGTCTCAAAAAATAAGACCCAGACCCTTAAAAAGGAGCGGGTCCGGGGCGGGTCCAACAGGGTCCTAGATCCATGATCATCCCTAGTGACCGTGTATCAACTTTCAACACAAAACGTGTGATTAAGTTTATTTTTCGATTTTAAAAATTGTTTTCTTTAATAAGATTAATATTTTTTTATTTTAATTTAACTATTATTAATAAATTTAGTTTAGTAATAATGATGGTTGATTTATAATAAAAAATAAATTTAAAGGCAGTTTAGTAATTTCATTAAAAAATAAGTGGCAACACAATAAAAAGGGTAGCGAACTTTAAGAATTGCTGAATTTGTTGGAGTGGAGTATATATTTTCAGCGGAATCCACTTGTAATTAATACGAGGTAGTCTAAGTAAATTACGGTGATTTATAATATTGGGAAATTACCCTTATGTGGAAGAATTTGATAGGGTGGGCCTTTGAGAATTTTAATTTATCTTTTTTTATTTTGTTTACTTAATTGATATTTGTTTTGTCTTTTGTGGTAATTTACAAATTACGGTAATTAATAAGAATTTTTGTAACTAGTTTTGCTCCTAAACAACCTTACCTAGCTCTACTTGAACATATTTCTTTTATTTATTTTTTTTTTGTTTTATTTTGATTCATTACTCTTCGATTTTAGTAATTTTGTCCATTTATTTATTTTGCCCCATTTTTTATTTGGTAAGTTAATTTATTTTTGTTTATTTTCTTTTATGGTTTGTCGTACTTACAATTTTACCCTTATTTTTACTACCTTCTTGGTGTTTCCCTCCATTTTTGTTATGAATTTAACTAATTAAAGCTACTAATTTGCTATATTTTTGTTATGAATTTGACTAATTAATGCAAATAATTTTTTTTATTTACATTTGATTCCACTAAATAAATTTTCTAGAGTTGCCTCTGGGTCACGAGAATATAATGGTTTTTGTTGAATCTCCTCTATTATTCTAATTTTGTTCTCTTGTTTTTGTTGTAAAGATTCAACAATGGGTGATGAACAATTAATAATCAAAACTAGCTAGCCATGATTGAGAATATAAAACAGAGAAAAATAATGTGTGGAAGGTAAAATGAGAAATAAAAACATAAAAGAAATTTATATTTTTTGTTAAAGTTTTTGTATAAATATCTTATAAAACAAAAGCTTTTAACAATTTTTTCTTTTAAGTCTTTGTATCTTTTATAAAAATGTAAAACAACAATAAATTCACAAAAAAAAAAAAAAACGTAAAACAAGAACTTTTATTTGAAGACTTTTAACATATAAATATAAATTTCTTATAAGTTTATGTATCTCAACTCTTAACTTGGCAAAAACATTATATTTTATCTCCGTATTGTCAGAGTATATAATATTTCCTAAGACCTCAACTATAACCTTAAACTTTTGGTTGAGTTGGTTCCTTTACGTGGTATCAGATTTATTACGATCATCTTTTTTCGCTATTGCTGCGCTTTAATGGTCCAATAATCAAATTTTTTTACCTTCCTTCTCTAATCCCATTACCATGGTGACCTTTCGTACTTCTCTCCCTATAATCGATTCTTTTTGGTTGTTAGATAGTGCAACTTCTCACCATGTGACTAACGATCTTAACCACCTTTCCCTCTATACTCCTTATAATTGTCATGCAGAGCTCATTATCGGCTATGGTACTTCTTTTCAAATTACTCATATCGGTTCTATGTCTCTTGCTCTTCCTAATTATAATGATAATGTGTCTAACGTATTATACGTTCCTAAAATTTTCTGTAATATTTTATCTATATCTCGTTTCTGTAACCTCCAAATCTCGTTCCATGCTACTTCTTTTATTATTAAGGATCTCTCCATCGAACAAATTATATTGAATGGTCATACTAATCAAGTAGTATATACATGCTCCTTATTCTCACCGGTCGTCTATTCAACCATCTCCTCCAAATGTCCCTCATATACTTGGCATCATCATCCTGGTCATCCATCCACAAAGGTGTTTAATACCCTTTCGAGTTTTTGAAATGTTTCTCATAGTACTTCATCTTTTACCCCTCCATGTAATGATTGCCAAGTCAATAAAAGTCACAAATTACTATTTTATAATTCTACTCTTACTTCTAATGCTCCTCTTAATCTTATTTTTTCTGATGTTTGGTCTTCTCTTATTTTATCTTATGATCATCTTAAATATTACATCATTTTTGTTGATCATTTTACTAAATATACATGGTTGTACCCCATTAAACACAAATCAGATTCTTTAAATGTTTTTCTCCGATTTCAATCTCTCGTTGAAAAATACTTTAATCGACCAATTAAACAATTTTTCAGTGATAATGATGGTGAATATGTTAAGATAAAACCCCATTTTTCATCTTGTGGTATCAGCCATTTAACCTCTCCTCCTCATACACTGAAACATAAAATTTTGGCCTTTAGCCTTCACTATTGCTACATATCTCATTAATCAATGACCCACTGCTAGGGATGGCCAAGGTCCGGGTTGGGCTGGTTCCGTTCCAATTCCATCCGGTTCCGGTTCAACCCGGTTATGGTCCATCTGGGACCTAATTCGAACGTTTTCGGTTCTAGTTACGGGCGGTTCTAAATGGTTCATGAGGCGGTTTCGGCGGTTCGAACTCCCGGGTCTGGCGGGTCAGACCATTGGTTCCATTCTTATTTTTCCTTTAAATATAATATAAAAATACTATAATAATGCGGACGTACCTTTGATGATCACTTGATTATTAGCGAAATTCATTGCTTGTCAACGTTATTAAAATATTTATTAAAAGAAGGAAAAAAAATAAATTAATAAGAAATGATAAAGATGATTAATAAAAAAAGAGAGAGAAAATGGACTTGAACCTAGTATCCTGTAGGAATACTAAGCTGCCTACGTATCCCGAAGGAATCAAAGCCCATGTGGTTCTTTGTCATACCTTTTATTTGTAGTTGTTAAATGTTGATTGATCATTGTCCCATATTCATGATCCTATTCGTCTTCGTCATCACTCATCATCATCTTATTGGTTAGATGCTTCCGCTGACTCTCGTCCTGATGATGATGCAGATGTATCCATCATCATCCATGGATCATCATCGTCTTGATCATCATCATTCTTGAGTCCTTGTGTTCGGACCTCCACTTGATCCCAATCCTTCTTGCAAACACATATTTGACTACTAAAAGCAAACTCCTACGCAATAGTAGAAGTAGGAATTGCAAGGATATCCTTTGCAGTTCTCGATAATATGGGAAATTTTATTGATTTTTCTTTCCACCATTCTAAAATATTATAACTACCTTGTTCAATTTCAAAGTGATGTTTAAGATAATTATCTAGTTCTAAATATGAAGCGTAGGGTGAGGAAGAAGATGGTCCTACAAAACTATCCTCTTGGCTTATTATGTTAACTATTATTGGATTATAATAAGTGGGGACGTGCCGAGACGCTAGCACGCCTAGACGTATCGCGACTTGGGTAATATACACTAGAATAGTAATCATAAAGTTCTGCTAAAAGCTTTTTACAATTTCCATCATAATTATGTACATCACTAGGCGAGTGATCTAATGATTGGTAGTAAAATCCAATTAATTTTGTAAGGTTTTCCATCTTAAAACATGAGTCTAAAATTGTTGCAATTCCATAAATAAAAGGAAAATCAATAAAATACGTCTTCCACTTGTCCATCATATCTGCAAGAATCGGCTTTAAATATATTTGAGTATCATTATGTGAATGTTTGAGAAGATGATAAAAAATAGTAATACATTCACTTATTTCTAAGTGGACGTTTGGTTCGTAAATATATGAAAATATCTTAGTTACGTGGACATACGCTTCTAATATTTTTTGTACGCCTATAGCTAGTTCCCATGTTTCATCACTTATACGGCTATCCGTACACTCAATATACAGTTGTGTTATAACCGGACGATAAGCAATAGCGTTTTTTAATAAATCATGGGTTGAGCCCCAACGTGTATGAAATGGCCTAAACCAGCGAAAACAGTATAATAATACTGTCCACTAAACAAAGCGGAAGACTTACAGATGTTAGGACTGAATCTGACCTATGATCCGATGATCATAGCAACTAATATCAAAGTTAACGAAAACTTTTTACAAACTTAACTTAAACTTTATTATTTACAAAATAAATCTAGAACTGTAACACTCCTGAATTTCCAACCCCTTAAACGAAACCAGAATCGTGAAGGAAGGGAGGAAATTCGGGTGTTACATCAAAAGAAAAGGGGACGCAATTAAAATAAACACTAAAGATTAATGGAAAGGGTGAACAAGTGGAAATTTCGGCAGTATCTCTGCTGAAAACTGCGAATGTGACAAGAATATATAAAAGGATAACATAATTAAAATAATCTAAGGCCTTTAATGCCTTCAAGAATACATCACGATGGAAAGAATCATCGGTGGCTTCTCAAATCATCAACTCTAATAAGGATCGTGGTTCCAGTGTTAACGCATCGATCTGACGGATACTAAAGGAGTATCCTCACTACCGTACATCCAAAAAAAACTACGCAGCGGAATTATGGATCATACAAGGAGTCACATGGCTTCATACAAAATAAATTATACAATCCCAAAAGAAAACTTTACAAGTGATATAGAAGCTACAAGCATTAGACAATTTGTACACAGTGGTTACGACCGTACTCCGCTTTTTCCCCCAATGCAAAGCAAAAGAAGCTCCTATACCTGTCACGTCAAGCTATGATCCTCTTGCTGCTCAACATAATGACCATAGTCAGATGTGTCATAGCAGGAACATCATAGAGAGTCATGAGCAAACAACAACAAACACATACACGTCAGTAATTAATGAACTTATAATAATTGAAGTCATTAAACAAAACTATAGACAACGATATAGTATGGCAATAACGAGTCTACTCATCTGTCTAAACACCTCTATTTACTCATAATTTCTCTTTCAAACTACTAATCTCTCGAGTATATTTAAAGGTAGTGAATCCTTTCTCTATTCATCGCATAGTTACACGGCCAAGGGCGTTATCGGCCATCCTGCGCCCATGGCAAAGTATGAGCTCATGCCCCCTCCAGCTGACCCTCTCGGGTCCTACCTTCGAAAAAAACTAACACACTGGGGTACTAAACCAGTGAAGAGGCCACCATATTGAGGTTTGCAAGGCCCGCATGGTATCACCTCGGTCAAGGGGCGGTATCGGCCATCCGGCGCCCAGTGACCTAAGCATGCTCATACCCCCTTTATGGTGGTCCCGTCGAACCTCACCTAGGGGACTAGTAAATCAACTGGACATAATCCATTTGAGTCACACCAATTAATCATACATCAAGGCTCAATAAGTAGGAAATCATTTCGATACCATACACAACCATGGTGCATTCGCTACTATTTAGAAATCTGTTCTCATAGTCTCCTAATGTTTTCATTCTACTTGCCTATATCACTATTGTGACTATACGCTAGCATAGTTTACTTTCTGGCGCTCTATAATTCTAATACGATGTATATAATCATGAAATATTGATAATACTTTGTAATGGTAAACATGATAATAAATTACTGTGTGTACGTACCTGCAAGCGTCACTGCACGACCACAAGTTACAAAAATCACCCAACTAAGGGTCTACATTCCTCTTATAAACTGGGAACCTATACAAGTTAGGAATAGAACTAATAAGCCTACTTGTCTCCACTTAAGAGCATCTAGCATCTACAGTAAGCTATCATCCACCCATACAAAGTAACTTCCATTTATATAACGCATACTAAACCAATTAACAGTACTCAATCTATATTTGTTCATAAGCTGTAACATTAACTCAACAATCGAATAAGCTTGTACAACCACTAAACCAAGGATCAAATAAGCTTTCACAACAACAAAGTGTGCGATAAGACCATTTCTTTAAACCTATGGGACTCGAGTAACAAAACCCTATCACCATATCATGTCATCAACAAATAACACTTGTACAACACTGATACCAGTAACTTGAATAATGTTGATGTTAGAGATGACCTCAAGTTGTCGTATAACTCACTAGAACATACAAAATTACTCACAATGGCAAAGAACACGAAAAGAAACACTTCCACAAATAATTAGCAACAATAATAACAATAGTTTCTTTTCACTTCCACAACTATAAAATTTAACTCTAATAGTCACGATCGTAACATAATTAACTAGCAATAATACTTAATAACATAAACAATAACCACCATCATTTTTTAAAAATACAAGTGACACTTAACACCCACTTTTGCGACTAATAACTTCAACCATCTATTCTACATTTATCACCATTCACAATATAATCACATATTCAAATGTCATACCAATTTATTAAAGTTATAAAACATCCCTTAACACAAAACTAGTACAACTTTCATTTGCATTCATACTTTAAACCTTAATTCATAAATATATATTCAATTCATAAATCCAACTCTTACTCATAGCAACATTCAATAATAAAGAAAGAAATAATAAAAAATCATCATAAAACTTATAAACTTGATAAAAATCCCAATTAAAACAAGAAAGAAAAATAAATTAGAGGTAGGTAAGATTTCTTACAAAGGGGAATTAGAAAAGGAGTGCAGACTAGAAGGTTGTGAAGGACCCTAGAATGATAAACTAAACTTCCGTACGTCGTAACGAATATAAATTTGCCTAAATTTGAGTCCGAACAAAGAACATATCACATTTTCAAAATGATGTAGAATATTGTCAGCTACTCGCGTGCCGCGACCAAACTGTTCTTCATTCCAGAAACTCTTCTGAAAAAGATAAAAACATTAACGAAGGGACTCGTGAGCCGCGACCAAACTCACAAACCGCGAATTTCAAATTTTCTCGATCCAGAAACTTGTTTTCAGTTGTTTCACCAAAAAAAAAAGTGTCCATTTGATTGACGAAAACCCAAAGTTTCAAAAATACATTTTACACACATAAAGAGTTCAAATCACTTTGAAACATTCAATCTGTACTTCAATTTAACAAAGTTTGTGGATTACCTCTATGAGCAATCTTCAATCACCACAACAAAATCAGAAATCCAATCCTCCAAAACAAGCTAACTTGATAAAGACTTATAAAGGTTACATCTATTTAATATAATTGTAAAATCTTTAAAAGTTATTAAAATATTAAATAATTACGTCATTAAAATCTCGGGGTGTTACAAGAACTTTAAAGTCTTAATTTACAATACCAAAATAAGAAAACATTTACATCACCAAAAGTCAAAAAGGGAGAGGTGATAAAATGGAATCCTTGCCGCACACATAGCACATAATACTTATAGTCATCACCTCCATAACAACGCTACCCTGAAAAGAATAATGGATCTAATCCCGTAAGAGTAGGCCCCATTGAGAGCAGTCAATGATAATAATTATTAACTAACCCAACAAACAATACAACATTTAAATAAGAAAATCATTTGAAAGTTTATATTTTAATCCTTTGCTCATTTAGGTAAATCCCTTTTTTTCAGTCAAATTCTTTCAATCAACTTTTGTTTGGCGACACGAAAAAACTATATTACATCACAGTGTAATATTTTACGTTAAAGAACACATTCTTTAATAGACCAAATACGGCTAAGAAATACGTAAGTTCAAAGCTTAACAATTTGAGGTAAATTCCTCACAAAAGACACAATATTTGTCAACCATCAAAACAATACTTAAGACAGTATTATAAAACATGATATAAAAATAATACGAAAACAAGGAATATTCAGTGACCGCCAGAAGTAGGCTTGATCTAACATTCTAGTAAAAGGGTGATCGTCATCAGCTAAAACAGCTGTTGCAAGAACTAAACGGGATTTGGGGCTCGAGGCCGATCCTAAAAGGCTACCTGGAATCAAGCTCTAGGTTTTTCACACAAAACCAGATACGTAGTATCCGTTCTCTAATTGCCAAAACGAAATACATTTGTAATGTTTAATACTTTATACAAAACTTTAGGTAAAATGCTTTTGTAATCTCTAAATATAATGTTAACATACATTATTTCATTCAACAAAATTTCCGTAACATGGTAAAATTTATAAAAATCATTTTACCAAACTAATAATATTATTACGTAAACAAAATAATCAATGATTAGCTAGAATACCAATCGACTCATCATTAACAACACATGTAGATGTTGGAGTTACTATCAATCGAGTTTAACCAATTTTTAACCTAATCTTAAGTTCCAATACCCATTATGATTTAAACACAAATAATACCAACTAATCAAATAAGAACCCATAACTCAACAATACCTATCCATAAAACCCAATTGAAGAACGAGTAATAACTCTAGACATATAAAAGGAATACTCAATTACATTCCAAACTGGATCAATTCCAATGTAGTCTTTCATCACCGAAACGACATAAGTACTTCTGCACCTATAACCTTTCTTCATTTCATGAATTTATAACTAACCTCTGAATCATAACTTATGTACTCCCTAACTGATTCCTGAGTCAATTCCGAATGTAAAACTGATAACACTTTCTTCAATTAAACCCAAATCCAAGAATCCATCACTAAACTAAAGTAATCACATCTATTATAGGTTTAAACATCAATCCCAAGTTAATACTAATGCTTACACATCAAACCGAGCAATATCCAAGCTTAGTAACAACATTGAATACTTTTAACCACTTTTATGAAGATACAAGCTCACTCAAAGGCTCATAGATAAAATTCCAATTAATATTTTTTAGTAATTCCAATTGGATGATAAACTAAACTTCCGTACGTCGTAACGAATATAAATTTGCCTAAATTTGAGTCCGAACGAAGATCATATCACATTTTCAAAATGAGGTAGAATATTGTCAGCTACTCGCGTGCCGCGACCATACTGTTCTTCATTCCAGAAACTCTTCTGAAAAAGATTAAAACATTAACGAAGGGACTCATGAGCCGCGACCAAACTCACAAACCGCGAATTTCAAATTTTCTCGATCCAGAATCTTGTTTTCAGTTGTTTCACAAAAAAAAAAGTGTCCATTTGATTGACGAAAACCCAAAGTTTCAAAAATACATTTTACACACATAAAAAGTTCAAATCACTTTGAAACATTCAATCTGTACTTCAATTTAACAAAGTTTGTGGATTACCTCTATGAGCAATCTTCAATCACCACAACAAAATCATAAATCCAATCTTCCAAAACAAGCTAACTTGATAAAGACTTATAATGGTTACATCTATTTAATATAATTGTAAAATCTTTAAAAGTTATTAATATATTAAATAATTACGTCATTAAAATCTCGGGGTGTTACAAGAACTTTAATGTCTTAATTTACAATACCAAAATAAGAAAACGTTTACATCACCAAAAGTCAAAAAGGGAGAGGTGATAAAATGGAATCTTTGCCACACACATAGCACATAATACTTATAGTCATCACCTCCATAACAAAGCTACCCTGAAAAGAATAATGGATCTAACCCCGTAAGAGTAGGCCCCATTGAGAGCAGTCAATGATAATAATTATTAACTAACCCAACAAACAATACCACATTTAAATAAGAAAATCATTTGAAAGTTTATATTTTAATCCTTTGCTCATTTAGGTAAATCCCCTTTTTTTCAGTCAAATTCTTTCAATCAACTTTTGTTTGGCGACACGAAAAAACTATATTACATCACAGTGTAATATTTTACGTTAAAGAACACATTCTTTAATAGACCAAATACGGCTAAGAAATACGTAAGTTCAAAGCTTAACAATTTGAGGTAAATTCCTCACAAAAGACACAATATTTGTCAACCATCAAAACAATACTTAAGACAGTATTATAAAACATAATATAAAAATAATACGAAAACAAGGAATATTCAGTGACCGCCAGAAGTAGGCTTGATCTAACATTCTAGTAAACGGGTGATCGTCATCAGCTAAAACAGCTCTTGCAAGAACTAAACGGGATTTGGGGCTCGAGGCCGATCCTAAAAGGCTACCTGGAATCAAGCTCTAGGGTTTTTACATAAAACCAGATACATAGTATCCGTTCTCTAATTGCCAAAACAAAATACATTTGTAATGTTTAATACTTTATACAAAACTTTAGGTAAAATGCTTTTGTAATCTCTAAATATAATGTTAACATACATTATTTCATTCAACAAAATTTTCGTAACATGGTTAAATTTATAAAAATCATTTTACCAAACTCATAATATTATTACGTAAACAAAATAATCAATGATTAGCTAGAATACCAATCGACTCATCATTAACAACACATGTAGATGTTGGAGTTACTATCAATCGAGTTTAACCAATTTTTAACCTAATCTTAAGTTCCAATACCCATTATGATTTAAACACAAATAATACCAACTAATCAAATAAGAACCCATAACTCAACAATACCTATCCATAAAACCCAATTGAAGAACGAGTAAGAACTCTAGACATATAAAAGGAATACTCAATTACATTCCAAACTGGATCAATTCCAAAGTAGTCTTTCATCACCGAAACGACATAAGTACTTCTGCACCTATAACCTTTCTTCATTTCATGAATTTATAACTAACCTCTGAATCATAACTTATGTACTCCCTAACTGATTCCTAAGTCAATTCCGAATGCAAAACTGATAACACTTTCTTCAATTAAACCCAAATCCAAGAATCCATCACTAAACTAAAGTAATCACATCTATTATAGGTTTAAACATCAATCCCAAGTTAATACTAATGCTTACACATCAACCCGAGCAATATCCAAGCTTAGTAACAACATCGAACACTTTTAACCACTTTTATGAAGATACAAGCTCACTCAAAGGCTAATAGATAAAATTCCAAATAATATTTTTTAGTAATTCCAATTGGATGATAAATTAAACTTCCGTACGTCGTAACGAATGTAAATTTGCCTAAATTTGAGTCCGAACGAAGAACATATCACATTTTCAAAATGAGGTAGAATATTGTCAGCTACTCGCGTGCCGCGACCAAACTGTTCTTCATTCCAGAAACTCTTCTGAAAAAGATAAAAACATTAGCGAAGGGACTCGTGAGCCGCGACCAAACTCACAAACCGCGAATTTCAAATTTTCTCGATCCAGAAACTTGTTTTCAGTTGTTTCACCAAAAAAAAAAGTGTCCATTTGATTGACGAAAACCCAAAGTTTCAAAAATACATTTTACACACATAAAAAGTTCAAATCACTTTGAAACATTCAATCTGTACTTCAATTTAACAAAGTTTGTGGATTACCTCTATGAGCAATCTTCAATCACCACAACAAAATCAGAAATCCAATCTTCCAAAACAAGCTAACTTGATAAAGACTTATAATGGTTACATCTATCACCACACCAAAGAGTTTCTACTAATTACCCTAACAATTAAACACATAAATGTCAATTAAAGGTTTATCTAACCCTTACATCAACATGCACATAGGAAAAAATGAGGGTGAGTAAGTTTAAAACTTACTTTCCAACACAAAAGAGAACGAGGATGATGATGAAGATACTATCTACTTGGGCCCTTCTAATCCAAAAACATCTAAAACAATCCAAGATGAACTTCAATTAGACTTCATACTCCATACAAATTTGTAGAGATGGAAATTGAGCTTCAAGAAGCATCTTATGAGATAGGGGTTTTCTATAGTAAGAAGATACTACTAAGCTCTGGACGATTTCTAAAACTATGAGAGAAAGAAGGTGGAATTCAGGTTTTTAAGTTGCTTGCTCACTTGGAGAAGGGAAAATTTTGAATTTGGGTTTACTTATACACTTGGAGAAGGTGGAAACTTAGAAATTTGGCTTTAGAAGTGAGGGGAATGAAAGAAGAAAGGGGTGGAGTCTTGGGTGAGTATGGATTGAGGTGGCATCACTTACCCATTCAACAAGCTTAGGTGTATAAAAATACCCGTATCTTTGTCTTATAAATTATTTGAAAACGAAAAACTCATTTTACTTATTAAAATAATGATTTTTAATGAAGAAGTTTTTGTAACTGTCTCAGTGTAGGAGTATCAAATGACCAATATCCTTTTTTTAGTTGATAATGGTTGCATAATTGTTTATATCTTCTCTTTACCTGTCCAAATCTAAGCCACTTCACTATGTCTCTAATGGGATCTAATAAATCACTTAGTTGTCTAATACCTACTTGGCAAGACAAATTAACAATATGAGCACAAAAACGTACGTGTAATAATCTACCACCAAGGATAAAACTAAAAGCAAGTTCGTTATACAAAAGTTCGATGCATTTAGTGTTGGCGGTTGCATTATCGATAGGACAACAAAATATCTTAGCTAACAAGTTCCATTCTTTACATATCTTTATTAATCTATATTTTATGTTATCACCCGTATGTCTTTCGAGCATTAACTCAAACGCAATTATTGGTTTTTGAATAAACAAATTATGATCTATCCAATGTACTATTACACACATATAAGGTTCTAAATGTGGGGGAGCATACCAAATATCAGTTGTTATGCTAACCCTACCATTAAAAGATTTAAACATTTCTACTAATTCATAGCGCTTTGATTCAAATAATTTTATTGTGCGTCATTTAAGAGTGTTCCTAGGGATTACTCTATATTGTGGTTGCAAAGTTTTTCTAGTGTAATACTTGCATGTCGTACTTTCACCATGGTCAAATGAAAACTCATCACAAATTACATATTTAGAAAATTCATAAATCATTTCATTACGATTATATTTTAAAGGTATACCTCCGCCGGGAATGTCCTACTGTCCGCTTCCACTTGTGGTCTCACTGCCGCTTGCTGCATGAGTTTCTTTTGTGATTCCATGCTTCTTTGCCAAATGTTTGTTGAAACATCCCGTACCACCACCTAACACTATTCACAAAACACAATAAATGAATTATTAATACATTCTTGATTTACAAAATATAAATATCATGTATAAAACATAAAAAGTATTTACCACTGCTGAAATTGTATGAAACTAAGGGCTTTACCCCTTGACTTTCACAAATTTGACAAGTGCATAAGAAAAAATCTGGATTGTCGGTTGGTTGTTTTGTAAAATACGACCACACATGTGAAACAACTCCACCACTAGAAGGTGGCATTGCCGGAAAAGGTTGTCTTACTGGTTCATCTTCATCTAAATTTAAATATAAAAACATACTCAAATACCACAATATATAAATAAATAATAATTTAAAATTTAATCAATATGAAGAATAAAATTATAAAACTAACCGACACTTTGGAAATTGACTCGTTTACCACGAGCTTGTCTTTGTTGTTGTTGTTCTTCATGTGATCTCGTTGATGACTGTCGAGATCTAAGTCTCCCAATAGGGGTCATTGGTTCCTCTTCTTCTTCTTCTTCAATTTGTATTTCTCTTTCCACTTCTTCTGCATAATCGTGTAATTCTTGGTCGTACCCTTCTGGATAATTTGGTTCAAAATTATAATTACTAAACGAAGGTGTTGTTGATACCAACGGAGTTCATATGGCCTTTCTTTTGGAGCTAGAACCTCCCAATAATTTTGCTACTTTAGTAACTTTTTATAGGCTTTTTTCAAAAAAGAAGACATGATAATGTTGAACTAATAATGGAATTAAGAAATAAATAAATAATTAAAAGACCAATTATATAATTAAGAAATAATTAAAACACTAATTATGTAATTAAGATAATAATTGTGTAATTAAGTAGAGAGAGAGTAGGAGAAGAGATGAATTGTGAATGAAAATGATTGAAAGTGTGGAGTATTTATAAAAAAATTCCCAACGGCTAGTTTTTTGACCGGTTCCAAAGAACCGCTAGGCCGGGTGAACCGCCCGGTTCCGGTTCCAAGGAACCGTTGGGCCGATTGAACCGGCCCGATTCGGTTCCCGATTTCGGGGTGGTTCCTTTGAACCGGTGGTCCAGGTGAACTGGCCTGCGGTTGTTTGGTCTGGTTCTAGCGGTTTTTTCCGGCGGTTTCATGGTTCTGCAGTGTTGGCAAGTTTGGAACAAGTCGCGAACGGTTTCGGTTCCAAGACAGTTTCAAGCGGTTCGGGACCAGTTTTGTTCCGGGTAACCCGCTCCGTGGCCATCACTACCTACTGCCACACTTCAAAATAAGTATCCTTTTTATTGTCTTTTTCAAAGTCATCCAAATATACTAAACTTCGATCTTTTGGTTGTCTATGTTATACACGGCTCCTTCCATATACTATTCATAAATTGCAACCTAAATCAATCCCTTGCATTTTTGTTGGTTATTCTTCTACTCAAAGTGTTGATCATTGTTTGGATCCTTTTACTAATAAAATATATACTTCTCATCAAGTTAAATTTTTTGTAGAGGACTACCTCTATATCACTCTTACAAACGACTCCTCTCTTTCTCATGAGTCTCATAATTTAAATTCATGGGTTTCGATTTCTATTCCTATTATTCTGCAATTAAACTCTAATATTGATAATGATACTCATGTGTCAATTCATTTGGATGAAAATATGACTAATTCAACTCCTCCTTTTTCTCTTCCCTCAGATTTTGGGTATTGCCTCAATAAATACAACAAACCCGCCTCCATCAAATTAGCCAAACTCCTCTTCATTTCCAAGTATATCACCTCCTGATGCCAATTTAATTCCAATTCTATTAATAATGAAATCTCCCTCAAATATGCATATTACCTTAAAAAATTCTAAAATCTCTTTATCTAAATTAACAAACTTGCCATCAAGTACTATTCCACTACAGTCAAATACTACAATTCCGCTCCAATCAATTCCCTTAAATTTGCCTACTGATATGACTCACTCAGATTTACCATCTCAGTCTACCCTTCCAACTAATACTGCTTCCCATCACTTATTGCGCTTCCTGAGATAATTTCAACTCCTCTTTCTCCTCCATTGCCCATTCGTCCAAGAAAACCAAACAATAAATATTTTTTAATTCTGATTTTTTACTTCACACAGCTATCCAAACACCTATATATTAAAACCCACAGATATACTTTTCGCTCTTAAACATCCTCAATGGCGTCAAGCTATGTTTGAGGAATTTGATGCTCTCACTAAAAATGATACTTCGTCTCTCGTTCCTTCTACGGATGCTCATAATATGGTTGGTTGCAAATGGGTTTTCCGTGTGAAGATAAAGCTGATGGTTCTTTGGATCCACTCAAAGCTCGACTTGTTGCTAAAGGGTTTAATCAATGTTTTGGTATTGATTATATTAAAACTTTCATTCTAGTGGTCAAACCCGCAACAATTCGACTCATCCTATCACTTGCTGTTTCCAATGGTTGGTCTCTTCGTCAACTTGATATTAATAATGCTTTTTTACAAGGTACACTTTCTAAAGAAGTCTACATGTCTCAACCCCCTGGTTTTATTCATCCTTCATTTCCTAATCATGTTTGCAAATTAAATAGAGCAATTTATGGTTTAAAACAAGCTATTCGTGCCTGGTATGATGAAATTCGTCGCTATCTGCTCTCCAAAGGTTTTAACCCACCATTTCTGATCCTTTATTATTTCATATAATTTCCTCAAATACTTCCCCTATTTATGTTATTGTTTATGTTGATGATATTATTATTACCGGTCCTTATCCTATTTAGATTTATCAGTTCATCACATCCCTTTCTGCTGTTAGTTTGGTGAACTTTGTACATCTAGGGTACAAAGGCTTTTAAGAAGCCTCTGTCAACAAGTCAAAAACACGAGGACGTTTTCCTAACTTATCCTCGACTCCCTCCATCATCTCATCAACACGATCCACATTCTCATCGACATTCTCTTCATCTGTCTCATACCCATCAACATGATCTACTACATCCTCATTGACATCGACCACATTATTGACGTGCTCAACAATACTTTTCTCTTTGTAAACTCCCTCCTCACCATGCCAAACCCAAACTAGATATTGAGGCCTAAACCCACGTCGAAGTATGTGCTCCCTAAAGATATCAACACTATCTACCTTTGATACATTGCCACAACTAATACATGGGCAATAAAAACCAACTCCCCCCGTCCTAACTTGATGTTCAACCGCAATACTACAAAATTCTAATACGCCATCAATAAATTCCGACGATTCAATGCTTCCATACATCCAAGAACGATCTTTTGTCATCCTAATTAATGTGATTAATTAATTCAAAACAAAATTAATACACAACTTTTAAACATGTATACTTAATGAACTCTAACTAACTACAAAATCAAGTAATAATCATTCATTTAACCTTAATTAACCCAAATAATAAAACAATGTTTTTTAAATTTCCAAATGATGTTTATTATACTAACCATAATTAATATTCATATATATTAACAACATATAAAACAATAAAAATAAAATCACATTCATAAACTTGGATATATTAACAACTTAACATTGATATCAACAACTCATTCATTTAACCATAAACAAACCTAATTAAACCTAATTTACAAACTTTAAAAAAAATTATGATAAATTTAAAACTTAAAAACCACAACTACATACACATTCATAAATAAAATGAAGAAATTACTTAAAAATATAACAAAACATGATATATACAATAAATTTAAAACTTAAAAACAACAACAATATACACATTCATATATAAAGTATGACAAATTTAAACCTACTTTACAAAATCAAAATGAAAAAATACCTTGAATTTTTGTGGGTTTTTCGTGGTTTTAAGAAGAGCAAACCACAATGTGCAACATAACAGTATGTTTAAGAAGAAATATGTTTCGTGAGTTTAAGAAGAGCAGTTTCAAGAAGTAGATAATGAAGAAGAGCAAGAATGATGAAGAAGAACAAGAACACAGATGATGATGAAGTAGATGATGAACAAAGATGAAGAGCAATAACCGCAGTAATATGTTTCTATTTGAAAGAGAGAAGTGCAACAGTCGTATGAACAATGAAGAAATTTAGAATGTATATGTTTTAATTTATTATAACGTTATTGAATATCTTGCAAGCAAAAGCAAAAAAGTACATATCATTTGCAAATAACAATTCAAACAAAAATTCACTACATTACTAAATTACATGTTAAACAATAAAGATATGAACCTGCAAATCAGTAAAATAAATATAATTACCTTGATTTCGTGGGTTATGTTATCTACAACGAAAAACAGAGAAACAAAATTAGTATACAAATGGTTGCCATAATTTTCGAGTTTTTTCATGAAAAACTTGCAAAACTTAAATGCTTAACAAATTAAAAGGAGAAAAAAATACCTTAATGTCGTGGGTTTTGAAGATGAACAAGACCCAAGTATTAAAGTGGGTTTATGAACCAAGAAGATGAAGAACTTTGAAGAAACTGTTAACACACAGCGTTTTTCGAGTTTGCAGATGAAGATGAAGAACTTTGAAGAAGAAGGCTGTTACGTTTGTGAAGATGAAGAAGAGCAACGAACCAGATGAAGATGAAGCGTTTTTTCAATGGGTTTGAGAGAAGGAAGCAAAGTGTATAGTGTACGTTCTAGAAGAGTTTTGTGAAAAAAGAAATGGCGGGTTTATGCTACTATAAAAAAACTACTGTGTAATTTATTTTCCAACGGTTATTTGTTGCGGGTCATAGCCTCAACCGCAGCAATTAATGCTGCTCATCTGAATTTTCATTTTGCTATAAAGGTATTTGCTGCGGCCCCCCTTGATAACCGCAGCAATTAAGCAATTGTGTAACGGTTATTTGCTGCGATCACTAGCAAAACCGCAACAATTAATGTTGCAATGGAGTATTTGCTGCGGTCACACAATAAAACCGCAGCAATCAATTGTTTTTTTTTTCCAATTCTTTTTTTTATTTATTGCTGCGAATATACAAAAACCGCAGCAAATGATAAGTAGCAAGTACGTTTTTTTCCACTAGTGTGTAGAAGTTATACCTCATACTCATGGTTTATTCCTATCACAGAGTAAATACATTCATGATATCCCCCAACGTGCTAATATGCTTGAATGTAAACCTGCTACAACACCTATAACTTATCACCCTCCTCTTTTTAAACCACGGCACCCCTCTTTCTAATCCAACTACTTACCAAGCTATAGTTGGGGCATTGTAATATTTGTCATTAACTCGTCCTGACATTTCTTTCTCTGTTAATAAATTATCATAATTTTTACGCCACAAGTCTCTAATGCAACTTCATGTATTTACTGATGCAGATTGGGCCGGTGATAAAGATAATTTTCGCAGCACTATTGGTTATATTGTATATTTGGGTCACAATCCCCTCGCATGGAGCTCAAAACTCTAGAAATCATTAGCTCGTTCTTTTACTGACGCTGAATTTAGAGCTGTCGCATCAATTACTACAGAAATTGACTGGCTCTAATATTTGATGACCGAACTTGGTTATGCTTCCACTATTACTCCTACTATTTTTTGTGACAATTTAATTGCTACACATTATTCTGCAAGTCCGGTTTTCCATTCTCGCACGAAACATTTAGCTATTGATTTTCATTATGTTCGTGATAAAGTTCAAGGTGGTACTCTTCGTGTTACTCATATTTCCGGAGATGATCAACTTGCAGATGCTCTTACTAAAACCCTCCTACGACCTCGTTTTCAATCATTATTTTCCAAGATCGGACCAACTTACGGACCGTTCATCTTGCGGGGGCATATCAAGTAAAATATTTATTTATGTAATTAGATTTTCTATTCCTTGATTTTAGGTAATTTATAAATGTGTCCTTTGACTTTGTATATTATTATTATTAAGTTTGATTTTGTAAAGATGTTGAAGGAGATTTGATAGGCATAATCGTAGGCTTCTCTTGTTATATATTGTACTCTATTTTGTTAATAGAAAATCATCTTTTCCCATATTCTTTACGTGGTATTAGAGCCAACGTGACAAGAGGTCACGGGTTTGAATCTCAACCACCCCTGATTTAAAGTGGAATATTTAGCGCCATGTATGAGGAGGGCATGTGCTACATCCACACTTCTAGTCCAAAGGGCTCTCGTGTGAGGGGGTATGTTAGTTGTATACGATATCTTAGAGTCTCAACCATAAGGTTAAACTTTGATTGAGTTGGTTCCTTGACATGTTTTATGTTATTCTCTTATTCACGGCTAGTTTTGATCATTTTTCATCACCCATTGTTGAATCTTTACAACAAAAACAAGAGAACAAACTCGGGATAATAGATGAGATTCAAAAACAAACATTATGTTCTTTTACCATTGTTGAACCAAACCAAGAACAACGACCAAACAAATCACCCAAAAAATCCCACAAAGAACAATCAGCAACTTTATCAACAATGGCGGATTCGGATCATATTTCTACAATTAATGAACCAAACTAAGAACAACCAAAACCAATCCACAAAAACCCATAATACTGATCAAGAATTCTTGTGTAAAATATATGCAGAGCCGTCATTTTCACAAACCACCAAGAAGCGATTTTTTTATGTTGCCATGAGGATCATGATGATCAAAGAGCTACCAAGATAACTCATGATGATCATGATCACGATGATGGGTTTAAGACACCAACGTCGATGGAACACCGTACTATGGTGGACCTTTCATATCCACCACCAATACCAAAAAGATTGCGGATCGAAGATTAAAGTAGCCATTTTTTTGGATGGATTATCTTCTATGCCTCATTAACAACCAATCCTTCATGTTTCTATTGAACAGATTAAAACGTGCATTGTTTTCTATTATCAAAGCCAACATCAAAGATGAAGGATAGTCTTGATTCTTAAGTTTTTTTGTTCTGTTATGTCTCATATGCAGATGCTCATCATCAACATTGTTATCATTATAGTTTTTAGTTAATTTTTTAATAAAAGAATTTTCCAATATTAATTTTGTTTAATCATCGTGCTCATATTTGATGATCATCATACATTATGATATCATTATTCATTATATCATTAAATATTTTAGTCTTGTGAAAAAACATTTTTTTTTCCTTTTGAGATTCACAAAGTAAGATGATAATTGATCTTTAAATCAACTAATTTAATATTGCATAAAATAACGGTCGATTGAGGAAGAAGTTTTACAGTTTACACGCACTACTAGTGTGCATATGTAATCATTGGGGATCGCTTAAAAAGTGACTATGAAGTGTATATGTTGAGCATTTAAGGCTGCGAATTAGTTGTGGACCTTTTAAAAGGTAAAAAAAATAATTAAGAACACTTAAAAGGTAAAAAAAAAAAAATAAAGCAAAAATAAAAGGAGAAGATATTAGTGAATTAACTTTCCAAAACAGAAATTAAAACGCATTAATGGGACGGAGAGAATATATTTATATGTTTATTTGTGATTAAAAAATTTATTATATTGCTATTGATTTTTTAAATATTTAAGTATTTTTTCTATTAATGTTTCATCAAACTTTCCAAGTAGTATATGGAAATGTGGTATTCTATACTCTTATTTGTTTTAGGAAAAATTATTTCTAAAAGGCTAACTTTTAGCGCTTCTAAAATAAATTAGTTTTTTCTACAAAGGGCTAACTTTTACGTTCTATTTGCAAAAGTAAATTCGATTACTTTTCATTTCTACCTCTCACATGCAACTTACCTTCTTCAACTCAAAATATTCTACAATCAACTTCCTCAATTCTTCAAAAGGAGTTCATTGTTTTTGGGTTTGAGGTTCAATTGCAAAAGGCAATTTTGTGGTTTTGCAAAGTTTTTTTCAAGAACATCTTCGGTATACAAGAAAATATTTATTTTTAATTAGTCAATTAAACCTTACAATTTTGCTTTAAAGGATCGAATTTTGGTAAAATATTTGTGGTAGATCCTTTTATTTGTCCATAGACTACTTGATGAACATGACTATTAGATGTAATGGATATAGAGGGATAGAAGGGTGCTTTTACTTGCTTCTAGGTTTCAGTTTGAAGGATGGATTAAGGAAGATATATGGGGAGAATGATATGCCCATTTTCATGACGCAGTACTTCTATGAGGTGTATTATGTACTAGTTTAGAAAATCTTAGTGAATTAGGGTTGTTTGTAAATAAACATATAAAAAGACAAAAGTAACACTAACAAAATAATCAAAATAAAAAGGAAAAAAAATTATAAAAATGATAAAACTAGGGCATAGTGCCACATTCTAGCTTACAATTAATATAAATCACGGTTATTTACCCAATTTATAAGTGTATGACTTTACACTTATTGGTCTTCTATGAGGTGTATCTAAAGTATTAATTAATGAGTTTTGAGAACAAAAGTGATGAAAATAAGCTAGAATAGGTACATATGATATTTTGTACCATTTGGTGTCTTTATGGATATTTTTAGATATATTCAAGCTGCTTTTGATAACTTCGTTCTTCGTTGAAGTCCACCGAACATCAAGAGAATCAATGTGCATAATTGGGACAACATTTGAAGGTTTATGGTTCATATATTGAGTTTGAAACTATCTTAAATACTATTTAAAGCCTCTAATTATAGTTGAGCATAATCTCTGTCGAGATTGATCTCATACTCTGTCGAGATTAGCTATTGCATTCATTGTCAAGTTTGAGCTTAAAGTCTCAGTCGAGACTAACTATTCTTGGTCGAGACCGATTAAAATGAAAAAAATCACTGTCAAACTCAAGTTTAAACTTCGGTCAAAATTGTCTGGTCTCGATCGAGACAAGAGCAAGACAGGATCGAGACTACACAATTTCGCCTAAAACTGCTGCGGTGAAGAATTTGTAAAGTTATTTCAGAAATTAAGAAGCATTAAGAGGAGTTTAAAGAAAGGGATTTTAGGGCAAAAACTATTGGAATTTTTCAAAGAGAGATTACATATTCATGAAGATTAGAGTAAAATAAAACGAAAAAGATAATATCGTAAGGCCCATATATTAAGCTTCGTCTTGGGCCCTTAAAAGCTCTGTGCCAACCTTGAGTTTGATGAACTTTAAAATTAGAGCAGTACTAAGAGTTTTCTAATGAGCATCATTAAAAGGCCGATTAAAGACTTGTGATCATCCTTCCTCTGCCTATGTATCTATAATACACCACCTACTATTTCAATCATAATCCTCTTAATGAACCTTAATAAAATGCATATTTCGATTAAAATTATAGAAACTCAAATTTATATCTTCACTTTCTACCTAACAAACAAACATATAACATTTACAACAACAGCCGGTGGGTGAGATTCGGCTTGCTACTTACATAATCACCCAAAGATGGTGAACATTAAAAAGAAAATAAAATATGGAAAGAGGATAAAGTAAACCTTAGAAGAAGTAAGGAAGCTATCAACCACGCCATATATGCTGCAATTTTTTAAGACACAGCATAAAATAGATTGAAAAAGCGAGGAAAAAAAAGGACATAATCTTGAAATTAATATGTTCAAAGACCTTAGCTTATGTATTTTCAAAGAATTTTGACTTGAATATTTTGTAATTTATTCTTTGATCTATTAGTGCTTTCAACAAACAAATAATATTAATTGCAGCTACTACACAGTAAAATTTATGCACGATATTTTATCAGCCGCCAAGGAAGTTGCGGTAGAACATATTGAAATGGTATATATTTTACGTTCTTAAATTTTAGTTATGGTATATAATTAATATTATGTTACAAATCTAATGTATACTTTTTATAATTTATTATTTCGGTTTTAAACACTCTAAGGGAATCACGTCCTTTGGCTAAGCGTGAAATCGATGAAATGAAGGAAAAGATTCATGTGTTTCTATCGAATCTATGCATATGGTAGAGTAATTAGTTTAGATTTTTTTCTCTTTTGTTTAATTACATTGTTAGATTGTAATATATATTTTCGCAATTGTGAATATTACAATTGTTGTACAATATATATTATGATATGTTGATTAACATCTTCTTCAATCACAGTATTAATAAGTGTAATAATTATAATGTATATATTAATTATTATTTATTGGTTAATTTATATAAAATGAAAAAAACAAAAAAAATGTACAGTATCTTGCGGTTCTTTGAGAACCACAACATATAGTTCCCTTTTATAAAAAAAGGGAACTATATGCTGCGGTTTCAAGGAACCGCAGTATATAGTGCACATTTATGCTGCAGTTTTAAATCCAAGCAGCAAAAATAGCCCATCTACTGCTATCACACCTGGGGTCAAAACCGCAGCATATATTGGCCCAAAACCGTAACATATGAGCTTTTTTCCACTAGTTAAAAATGAAGATAAGAAAGAACAGAATGAAAATTTATTGTAACTCGATTTCGTTTTCTTTTCTTCAAGCACTCTCTTTCTCTTTTTCCTTTTTTCTCTATTCCATAGCTATAACCTATGTACCTTTGTTTGGAGGATTGACACTATTGGATACGGTACTATAGGTGGCTTAGTAGTGTAGATTTCAGAGAAACGGGAAACCCGGGTGGAATTTGAAAACATTGAAATAGAAAAAGTGGAAGTTATGGGCTTGCATCCCGACCGTCTTCTTCCTAATACTATACAATTTCAAATTATTTCAGTTGAATAGTCGACCTTTACTTTATACGTGGGTCTTGCCTAATGATGGCCATGGAGCGGGTTACCTGGAACCGAACCAGTACCGAATCGCTTAAATACCGTCTCGAAACCGGAACCTTTCGCGACAGGTTCCGAACCGCGGGACCGTGAAACCGCTGGAAAAAAAGTTGCCAGATTCGCGGACCGAAACGGTTCATTTGACCAAACGGTTCCTTGGAACCGAAATCGGAACCTTGTTGTTCACTCGGCCCAACGGTTCTTTGGAACCGGTCAAAAGTAGCCGTTAAACTAGCCGTTGGGATTTTTCTATATATACTCCACACTTTCGATCTTTTCATTCACAATTCATCTCTTCTCCTACTTTCTCTACTTAATTACGCAATTATTCTCTTAACTACATAATTAGTCTTTAAATTATTTCTTAATTACGTAATTATTCTTTTAATTATTTATTTATTTCTTAATTACATTATTATTTCAATATTATCATGTCTTCTTTTTTGAAAAAAGCCTCTAAAAAAGTTACTAAAGTGGCAAAATCATTGAGAGGTTCTAGCTTCAAAAAAAAAGACCACTTCAACTCCGTCGGTATCAACAACACCTTCGGCTAGTAATTATAATTATTGTTAGAGTATATATAAAATATCTTGGGGCCTCAACCATCAGCTTAAGCTTTTGGTTGAGTTGGTTCCTTGACATGGTATCAGAGCCAACGTGAGAGGTCACGGGTTCGAATCTCAACCACCCCTCATTTAAAGTGGAATATTCAGCGCCTATGCGCATCCACACTTCTAGCCCAATGGGGTCTCGTGTGAGGGGCGTGTTAGAGTATATAACATATCTTGGGGCCTCAACCATCAGCTTAAGCTTTTGGTTGAGTTAAGGAACCAACTCAACCAAAAGCTTAAGCTTTTGGTTGAGTTGGTTCCTTGACAATTATGAACCAAATTATCCAGAAGAGTACGACTAGTTTTATAATTTCCTAAGTATCGGTTAGTTATATAATTTTATTCTTCAAATTGATTAAATTTTAAATTATTATTTATTTATATATTGTGGTATTTGAGTATGTTTTTATATTTAAAATTTAGATAAAGATGAACCAGTAAGACAACCTTTTCCGGCAACACCACCTCCTAGTGGTAGAGCTATTTCACATGTGTGGTCGTATTTTACAAAACAACCAACCGACAATCCGGATGTTTCCTATGCACTTGTCAAATTTGTGAAAGTAAAGGGATAAATAAAGCCCTTAGTTTCATACAATTTCAGCAGAAGTAAATACTTTTTAAGTTTTTATACATGATATTTATACTTTGTAAATCAAGAATGTATTAAAAATTCATTTATTGTGTTTTGTGAATACGTGTTAGGTGGTGGTACAAGATCTTTCAACAAACATTTGGGAAAGAAGAATAGAATCACAAAAGAAACTCATGCAGCAAGCGGTAGCGGGACCACAAGTGGAAGCCGACAGTGGACAATGGACATCCTCGGCGGAGATATGCCTTTTAAATATAATCGTAATGAAATGATTGATGAATTTTCTAAATATGTAATTTGTGATGAGTTGTCATTTAACCATGGTGAAAGTAAGGCATGTGAGTATTACACTAGAAAAACTTTGCAACCACAATATAGAGTAATCCCTAGGAACACTCTTAAACGACGCACAATAAAATTATATGAATCAAAGCACTATGAATTAGTAGAAATGTTTAAATCTTTTAATGGTAGGGTTAGCATAACAACTGATATTTGATCTGCTCCCCCACATTTAGAACCTTATATGTGCGTAACAGCACATTGCATAGATCATAATTGGTTTATTCAAAAAAGAATAATTGCAAAACTTGTTAGATAAGATATCTTGTTGTTCTACCGATAATGCAACCGTCAATATTAAATGCATCGAATTTTTGTATAACGAACTTGCTTTTAGTTTTATCCTTAACGGTAGATTATTACACGTACGTTGTTGTGCTCATATTGTTAACTTATCTTGCCAAGCAGGTATTAGACAAATAAGTGATTTATTAGATCCCATTAGAGACATAGTGAAGTGGTTTAGACTAGGACAGGTAAAGAGAAGATATAAGCAATTATGTGACCATTATAACCTAAAAAAAGTATGTTGGTCATTAGATACTCCTACACGTTGGGGCTCAACCCATGATTTATTAAAAAAAGGCTATTGCTTAATGACCATTATAACACAACTGTATATTGAGTGTACGGATAGACGTATAAGTGATGGAACATCGGAACTAGCTATAGGCGTACAAAAAATATTAGAAGTGTATGTCCACGCAACTAAGATTTTTTCATATGTTTATGAACCAAACGTCCACTTAGTAATAAGTGAATGTATTACTATTTTCTTAAACATTCGTATAATGGTACTAATGTATTTTTAAAGCCAATTCTTGCAGATATGATGGACAAGTGAAAGACGTATTTTACTGATTTTCCTTTAATTTATGGAATTGCGACAATTATAGATTCATGTTTTAAAAACGGAAAACCTTACTAAATTAATTGGATTTTACTATCCATCATTAGATCGTCCGCCTAGTGATGTACATAATTATGTTGGAAATTGTAAAAAGCATTTAGCAGAACTTTATGATCACTAATCTAGTGTACATAACCCAATTCGCGATACATCTAGGCGTGCTAGTGTCTCGGCACGTCCCACTTATTATAATCCCATAATAGCTAACATAATAAGCCAAGATGATAGTTTTGTAAGACCATCTTCTTCCTCACCCTCCGCTTTTTATTTAGAACTAGATAACTATCTTAAACATCACTTTGAAATTTAACAAGGTAATTATAATGTTTTAGAATGGTGGAAAGAAAAATCAATAAAATTTCACATATTATCGAGAATTGTGAAGGATATCCTTGCTATTCCTGCTTCTATTATTGTGTCGGAGACTGCTTTTAGTGCAGGTAAAAGAGTTTTAGATGAAAAGAGATCTTGTCTTGCTCCACATACTATTCAAATATGTGTTTGCAAGAAAGATTGGGATCAAGTGGAGGTCCGAACACAAGGACTCAAGAACGATGATGATCCATGGATGATGATGGATACATCTGCATTATCGTCAGAAGGAGAGTCAGCGGAAGCATCTAACCAATAAGATGATGATGAGTGATGACGAAGACAAATAGGATCATGAATATCGGACAATGATCAATCAACATTCAACAACTACAAATAAAAGGTATGACAAAGAACTACGTGGGCTTTGATTCCTTCATGATACGTAGGCAGCTTTGTATTCCTTCGGGATACTAGGTTCAAGCCCATTTTCTTCCTTTTTTTATTAATCATCTTTATCGTTTCTTATTAATTAATTTTTTTTCTTCTTTTTAGTAAATATTTTAATAACAATGACAAGCAATGAATTTCGCTAATAATCAAGTAATCATCAAACGTACGTCCGCATTATCATAGTTTTTTTATATTATATTTAAAGGAAAAATAAGAATGAAACCGATGGTCCGACCCATCCAACTCAGGAGTTGGAACCGCCGGAACCGCCTCATGAACCGCCAAGGAACCGTTTGGAACCGCCCGGAACTGGAAACATTCGAATCAAGTTCCAGATAGAATTGGAACCGGATGGAACCCGAATGGAACTGGCCCAATCCGGACCGTGGCCATCACTACCCTTGCGTATTCTATTTTTTCCCCTTTTTGTTACCTACTTAAGTGTGCATACAAAGAACAGTAATTAAAATCAATTCTAGTTTTATTTTTTTATTTATTTATTCATATTAATTTTTTATTTTTTCTTTCCTTTTCTTTTTCTTGTCTTTTCTCTTCACCTCATGTTTTGCTTCATATTCTCTATTTGCACTTTTTATTTTCTTTTCTAATTGTAAATCAATGTTTATCGTATCCTACGTATTATAAGAAACTCCAAATTAGCGTTTCTCGTTTTCGTTTCTCGTATCCATTTGAATTCTATTTCGGATTACATTGAGTTAAACAACAAAAATGAATATAAACATATTAAAGTTGAAGTTAATAAAAAAAAGTCATATAGAAAATGGAAATCAACAAGGATAGGATTACACACTAAAAATGGACCATACATATGTTGAAGTTAAGAAAAAGAAGAGCAAATGAGGAAAGGATAATATAATAAGTGGGGATTCTTTACTACACTAGTACAGTGCAATTGAGGGCAATGCATGCGTCATGTTTAATGCAGTGTACCGCGATCTGTCCTAAAAAGGATCTCTGCCCTACATATAATAGGCAACAATTACAAATACCGAAGATGTCTTAGTAATTAACAATTATTTGTAAAATTAACAAATTATTCTTATGTTATAACATTTAATCGGGTGAGAGTTTTATTATTTTAATTTATATTTTTTTATTTTGCTTATTTTATTATTATAATTTTTGTCTTTTATTAGAAATTTACAAATCACGATTGTTGATTATAAACTATTGACAAATTCTTTGGATACTAATGTAAGGCTAGTAATTAACGTGTGTGGTGTCAGTATGTTGGAACTGGATTGGCCCTAGTGTCTCTTGCCCATGCATGCCCATTTCACATCATCTTACTTGGATTTCACGTAGGAGATTAAGGACTGACTCATGACACATGACTCATGACTCATGTCATGACTCATGATCTTGACGTTGGGATCCTATGTCTAATGAAATACTTCCTCACTCAATAAATTGATTTGAAGCAATGAAAAATTATAGCGTAAATTGGTAATAAATAAATAGAAATAATTACTTGTGTGATTGTATTGATGGAATTAAAAAAATGTTAAAATTTATAAATGTGATTAAAAGAAAGGAAAAAATTATTATCCATAAATAGAAATAACAATGGATGAAAATTAAATGGAACATAAAAAATATATTGCTTTTACAAAATAAATTTACTAATATTCTGATTTCACACATTTTATATCAAATGAAGAGTCGATAATATTTTAAACTTGTAATATTTCATTTAATTGAGAGCAATTATCTCACTTAATTTTTTTGTTAGTATTCATTAATTACTTTTAATTTGTATTTTATTTTTAGACAAATGTCAGAATATAGTTAAGTGTGATTTTATTTTATTCGTCTTAATGTAAATTTTATTAATACTAATTTTTTAAAAATTTTAATCATGCGCAATTACAGATATTTGGAATTAAATTAATACATTGGATAAAATGTAAAATCTAAATGAGACAATTGGTGTAAATTGACGGTAGTATCATCTTAAGAAATTATTATAATCAAACGTTTGAATTGTTTATTGAGTTTACACCATATAACTCAAATATATAAAAGTTTTCAAGTCATATAATGTAAATTCAACGGGATAAAGATATAATATGAATGTTGCAAACTCAAAAAATAAATTATTGATTATTTGGAATCATATATTATATCGATAATTAGCTTAAATTTTTATCGAACTCATTACAATAGAAATTAAAAAAAATTGATAGAAAAAGTAATTATTGATTAGTTGTTTCATAAATCATTGATCAATTTTAAAATTTTAAAAGTTACAAATAAAATACATTTCGCACAATACCATACAAAATATGATCTATATGTTAAGTCTTTAATTATAGGTAAGAGGAATTGAAAACTTATCATGATAGTAAAACAAAATTTCTATTATAAAAATATAATAAAAAATTCAATCAGACTCATTATTATCATCATATTCAATGTTTCGCTTGAAAGTAAGATGTGGATGAGAAAAGTTGACGAATAATCAATTAGATTAATTTATAATTTTTTTTATACTAACATCTTGTTAATGCTAAATGCTAACCTAAATGTTTTGCCAAAAGTTACTTAGTTTAATTAGTCATCACTTCATGGGGGCTTGAGTACACCTCATCCAATTGAGTGAGTGCCTATTATGATTGCACTCACAAGATATTTCTAGTTTTGCACTCACAAGATATTTCTAGTTTTTAGATCCAATGATTGCATCATTCTAGTAAATATCTATGGTAAATTACCATTTTTTTGTTGATGAGCCTCATCTTAGGCTTATTTTATTTTTTAACGTATTTGGGGTACTATCTAAACCAACATACTTTACTAAGTAGTTTGTATTCTTTGAAACTTCAATATTTTTCATTTATAAACACATTATTAGGAAATTCATAAAATTTGTGTGCTTATTAGTTATGCAAACTGACTTTTTTTGTAGGTTAGAGTTCACCTTGGTGAAATTTTAGCAAGCATCCCTTATAATTGAGATAATTCAATTATAATAATCAAAAGTTGAGATTATTATACGAAAATCAATAAAATACTAATTATTCTTTTTCGATTATTAAACTGTTCTTTACTAATGTAATTCAAAATATATTCTATTTATTGTTAAAATTAAAATATTAAATTGTTAATTATTTTACTTACAGTCCTATGTTTATTATTTAATTTGTTTATTATTTTATTTACTTAAATTAATTAAAATTTGTTAAATATAAAAAATATAATTATCCGTAAACTTAGTTTTTCTTTAATTATTCATTGGTTAACTTTTGATAATATACATTAGCTTTAGTTTTTCGTCAATTAATTAAATTTTTATGACTTAATTAAATTATTTGAGGTTTCATTTCACTTACTCCTATTTGTTTATTTTAAATACTGCAATATATTTTTTAAAAAAGATAGGACTATTGTAATGATTTAAAAACCATAATCTAAAAATCAAATATCAAATAACAAACTGCAATAGAAAACTTGTACATCGAATGAAAAATTTAAGACATGCATTACACATATTAATTTTTTATTCGACTTCATTTTGTCTTTGCAACGTTGCCAAACATGTTATTCCACGTCTCTTGACTCTTCGCAGTCCATTACGAACTTTTCTTTCCAAAACTTCCACTTGTACATGCTTATATTGCTCTCAAGTTAGATTTTCGTTAGAGTTGTTCATTCAAATCATCAGGTCATCGAAATAATTATAAATTAGGTGTTTTGTGTTGGTTTAATCAGGACTTGTGTTCACGTTTATTTATACATATTTGTAAATTCTATTTAAGTTAGGTCAAAGTTAAAATCAGTTACAAAATCTAAATAAATATTAAATGATCAGATATGTTTTGAACAATTCTAATAATCGTGAAGATTATTCAACAACATATTAATTATTATGCTGCTCAAATTCAATTGTATCCTCATAATTTTGGTACGTATCATGTTGTGAAGAATGAAAAAATTGCAACTTTGCAAGATCATTATTAGCCACATCAAAATAGATAAGATTATATGATAAAAGTACAATATGCCACATGATCAGAATACAAGATCACATAAGATAATATTGCAATATACTCCCTCCGAACCAATTTAAATGTCCCATTTGCTTGGGCACGGTTATTAAGGATGGTGGGGGTCCATTAAAAAGGGTAAGTAGTAAAGAGTAAGTAGTGAAGGGTAAAAAGTAAAGGATAGTTGGGTAAGTAAGGTATATGAGGGTATATTCGTAATTACTTGTGTGAACTAAGGATATATAGGTAAAAAAAAGATTGACAAAAATAGAAATGGGACAACTAAAAAGACTTTGTCAAATAAGGAAATGGGACAACTAAATTGGTTCGGATGGAGTATAAGATAAGAACATTTATTTTAAATTAGAAGCTCATAATGCATAGAATAAAATGGATTACAATGCAAATTAAATAAGTAACCTAAAAACTATTACAAATTACATATTACATGAAATAGAAAGGACTACGAATGAGATAATACTTTAAAAAGTCATAAAGTCCATCCAATACATGTATTTGATAAATTATCATTTTCGCTCGTCTAGATATGCAATATTAGAAAATGATTGAAACACAAGTTTTAGATAAGAATTAGAATTTTTTGTGTCTCTATTTTTGATTGAATTATTGTGTACAAAAGAGGTCTAATATATAGTGCAATTAGCTACAATATTTACATTCTAGTAATTATGCTAATTTAGACTAATTTATTCTTGTTTTCGTATTAACAAATAAATTGCATTTATTCGGTTATTATCTACTGTAATCCCCCTCAAGTTGAGGCATATGATTGCATATGTTTAACTTGCCCAATTGAACGATTAGCACATTTTAATACTAATAAACAAACGGACTATGAGATTTAAGCTTAAGCCTATCAATGTTGATTACTACATTTATCTTCACACACTCCCTATTAACCGATTGAGTTTGTTCCACACATTCCCAATTAACCGATTGAGTTTGTTCCCCACCTTTAAGATGTGAAGTTCTTCAAATTTAAAAGTAAATTAAAGCTAAATTTATTTGACATAAATAGATGGTAAAAAATAGCCTAATTGAGAAATAAAAATGTGGTGATAAATGATAAATCAGAAGTTGGTCCAAAATAATGATAATTGAAAAGTTATTTTGAAGGTCAAGTAACGGTGCCCAAATGTCAAAGCAAAAGTGTTCCGATTCCGTAATAAGTTGATGAAAGAAAATGGGCAACTATTACTGAGATGAAAGCCTTTACGAGGTTTAATAATGAAAAACAAAATGTAAAATTAAAGTAAAGAATGAACATAAGTGTTTATGGGGTATCTTGGATACCTCCCCCCTACAAAGTAGTTTATTACTCCCTCCAATTCTTTTCAATTGTCCTGTTCCAATGCACTAATTTAATTCTAAATATCTCTAATTGTGCATAATTAAAAATTATAAAAATTTGATATTAATAAAATTTACATTGAACGAATCAAACAAGATTCCACATAACTATATTATGACGTCTAGATTAAGAATAAATACAAATTAAGAATAAAATACAAATTAAGAGTGATCGATGAATAGTGTCAAAAAATTAAATGCGACAACTGAAAAAGAATTGGAGGGAATATATTGCATTCAACAATTACAAGTATAATAAACCTCCACTTATCTTGAAATCAATTCTCTCAAGATCAAAATGGTAAAACAATGATGAACACTCTCAAGTTTCAATCAAAGTAATAGCTGTCTCTCAAAATGTGTTTGTGGTGCTTTGTTCTATGAATGATGCTCCCTTTTATAGAGGAAGGAAAGCATCATTCTTAGAACCACACTCAATGCACCATCAAAACACAATTAACACTCTACAATTAACATACATTAATCTTAGCAATGAAACACCCTCTTAATGCATATTAAACATCAACAATAAACCTAGCAATAAACATAGAAATAATGCCCACCATTATTCCTAGATTAATTACCCCACAATACACCCTTTCAATGCCTCAAACTGGGCATTAAACAGTCTAAAATAGCATCCTAGGCAAAGTGCTCGTTCAAGGCACTAAAGTGCTCAAACAAGCATATAGATCAGAAAGCTTCTGTTGGCTGATTTCACATGTGCTCGAACGAGCACATATTATGCTCGAACGAGCACCCTCCTCTGGTGCATTCTGACTTGCCTTTTCATGTTGCTTCGAGCGAGCAACCTTCATACCATGCCTTGTCTAGTTCAAGGCATGGTTCCCACCTTTAGTGAAGCCTCTTTTTCTTCACGTTGATCACCTCATCGATTGTTCCAAACCTTAATCCAACACAACTCGACAGATCTTCCCCATCATCCTCTAATGTACATGATAAAGCATGCTCGATAATATGATTCAAGTTAACGTCTTTCATATGAATATTGACACTTGTTTTAACAATCTCCCCCTCAAGTTTAATACTCTTATCATCCTCAAAAGTAATTCTCTTTGACCCAAACACAACACCATTCTCACTTTTGTGGCCTAGGCTACCACAATCAACTTGTAATTCATGCAAGTTCCTCTTACTTCTTACTCCCTTCATAAGCACAAGGTTCTCTCTAATGACCTTCAAACTCCCTCCACTTTCTTTGAAGGTGCGTCCCTTACTCTCAACTCTACCCAATGATATAAGATTCCTCTCAAACTTAGGCACATACCTTACATCACCAAGTTTTCTCTTGACACCTCCATGTGTCTCAATTTCAACCTCACCAATACCTTCTACTTTTACCTTTTCATCATTTGGTAAAGTAACAAGGCCATTATCACCATAACTAGGGTTAGTAAATTTTTCCTTTTCACAACAAATGTGGAATGAGCACCCGGAGTCTATTACCCATCCCTTAGTATGAACCACTCGTCCATCAACTAATAGAGCCCAATCATAGTCATCATCACCAACAAAACCTAGAGCGGCACTCTCGCTACTCTCACCCTCATGTCTCCCATCCCTTAAGTTTTTCATCCTCTTAAGGTCCTCTTTAAATTCTTTGCACATCATTTGTATGTGCCCCTTCTTCTTACAATAATAACACTCTTTGTACTGAGGCCACCCCTTCCATGAGACTTACCCCTTCGTTGATATCCCCTGTCCTTGGTTCTCCTCCTATTAGAACCCTCACTAAACAAGCCATCCCCAACACTCTTCTTTTCTTCCCCCTCCTTTCTCACCATGAACCTATCATTCTCTCTTAACGCCTCCAATGCTTGATCAAGAGTAATAGAGTCCCTACCTATGACCAATGTTTAGACTATGTTTCTATAGTCCTTAGGAAGTGAAGCCAATAGGAGTAACGCTTGCTCTTTATCCGTCAATTTTTCCTCCCTATTCAACAATTGGCACACCAACTTGTTGGATGTGTTAATGTGATCTAGCATTGTTATATCCTCATCCGCCATGAGTTGATACAACTTTCACCTCAAGAAACGTTTATTAGTTAGGGATTTAGAAGCATACACGGTTTGTAATTTTTCTAACAACTCACCGAGATCGGTCTCTTTCAAGTAGTGACACTTGATTTCGGGTGCTATAGCAAGTCGGATTGTGCTTACCGCCTTTTTCCTCATTTGTGTCCATTTTTCCTCCTCAATATTATTTGGTCTTTCCTTCAATAGCGCATCGTCGATACCTTGTTGCACCAAATAATCCTCCACCGAATTCTTCCATATGGTAAAGTTGATTGTTCCATCAAACAATTGAAACTGAATTTTTCTCCTTCACTCATTATGTTTTTCTTGTTCTTTTAACCTCACTTTCACACCCCAAATAGCCCAAGAAGCACTCCCACTCTGATACCAATTGAGATGAAAGCCTCTATGAGGTTCGACAATGAAAAACTAAATGAAAAATTAAAGCAAAGAATGAACACAAGTGTTTATGAGGTATCTTGGATATAACTCCCCCTCAATGTTTATTATATTGAATTCAACAATTACAAGTATAATAAACCTCCCTTTATCTTGAGAACAATTCTCTCAAGATCAAAATGCTAAAAACAATGATGAACACTCTCAATTTTCAATCAAAGTTATCTCTCTCTCAAAGTGTGTTTATGGTGCTTTATTCTATGAATGATGCTCCCTTTTATGGAGGAAGTAAAGCATCATTCTTAGAACCACACTCAATGCACCATCAAAACACAATTAACACTCTACAATTAACATACATTAACCTTAGCAATGAAACACCCTCTTAATACATATTAAACATCAACAATAAACCTAGCAATAAACATAGAAATAATGCCCACCATTATTCCTAGATTAATTACCCCACAATACACCCTTTCAATGCCTCAAACCGGGCATTAAACAGTCCAAAATAGCTTCCTAGGAAAGTGCTCGTTAAAGGCACTAAAGTGCTCAAACAAGCACATAGATCAGAAAGCTTTTGTTGGCTAATTTCACATATTGCATTCGGACTTGCCTTTTCATGTTGCCTCGAGCGAGCAACCTTCATACCATGCCTTGTCTCGTTCAAGGTATGGTTCCCACCTTCAGTGAAGCCTCATTTGCTTCACATTGAACACCTCATCGATCGTTCCAAACCTTAATCTAACACAACTGGAAACATCTTCACCATCATCCTCTAATGTACTTGATAAAGTATGCTCGATAATATGATTAAAGTTAACGTCATTCATATGAATATTGACACTTGTTTTAACAGTTATTATAACTAGAATGTTGTAGATATTTTATAGGTACAATTACAAAAATACATGTACAATTTCTTATACGTCCTACAATATTCAATTTTATACATTTCACATTCACAAGATAATGTCATCAAATAGTTTGACTGTAACGTTGCATATTGACAAGTATTAAGGTTCATTTCTAATAACATTTACAGCCCGTCTTTGTAACACCCTCAAAATAGGTCGAACTTTTGAAAACACCTTTAATGAAAAAGATGAGCCAAAACCTACTCATAGGAGTGTTACCGCCACATCTATTTCTAATAAAATAAATGTAAGGCTTAACGACTAACAAAATAACTTAATAACTTTAAATCAAACAAAGGGTTTTACAACATAAGAAAAAATTGAAACGCAATCTATGTCCATATAAAATTTAAACAACTTAAGGTAAAATTTAAACTGAAATACGACTCTCATAAAAACTATGTTTCTAGGTGATACTCAATCCACGATTCCTACGCAATCAATAACCCGCAACATAAGAATGCAAGAAAAATAAGGGAAAAACTCCCAAAATCAGGAAATTGAGTAATTCCAACCCTATCCTATAAAACGATTAAGTTTGAAAATGATTTAAGAAAATAAAATATAATCAAATTGAAAATAATTTTAGAAAATAATATATAGCTGAGTTTATAAAAAAAATAATTTGTGAAAACAATATATATAATATCACATAAACCAATTTATTAATTTGATATTTAATAATGACAAACATATAATCAATTTTTAATTTGAGGGAACGAAAACGCCAGTAGGCCGAGGCTTTACCCCTATACCTACTTTATCAAGAGGTCGTCACCCCAAATAATTCAAGGCCAGAAGAGTAGTCTCAGTGAACCCTAGTGTGTACACCCCTTCTACTTGGATCACAACAAATAGAAGGAAGACCAAACATCGTATCAAGTATCAGAAATAATAATACCTGTCGGCAGCTATACTAACCAAACAGGACAACCTGTTCATCACCCTTATACTTGGATCACAACAAATATAAGAGCTTCGCTTCCCTCGTGTTACACTTTACGTGATTTAATATATTTTAATAATTAGTCGCATGCACACAAACATATAATCAAACATACGTTATACATTTTATTTTATGATTATAGGTTTTTCCAAGAAAAATATATCTCAATAATATTCAATTGCAATATTAATATCATAATATTTTTCTCCCAAATTCAATCGCATTTAAAATCAATATTAAAATAATAATATAACTTTCATCAAAATAATAATATTATAAGTATTTCTCTTTCAAATTAAACCGTATCTAATTTCGTTATCAAAATAATAATATAAGTTTTATCAAAATAGTAATTATAAATTCAATTCAAGTTTGACAAAAATAATAGTAGATATAATTTGAGAATATATATAAAACATAACATCATACAAAACAATGTCATATAAAATCATGCATTCTATTTAAACACATTAATTATCACTTAGCACATAATTATTAGTGAGATAGTCCTAATTAGATGGACATTGAGAACTACCTTGTCACGCGATCCAAGACAAACGTACGCTCCTAATAATCTTTGTCTACGAATTCGCTGTCTACACGATAAAATAATATATCTCAAATTAATACCCCGATCAACCCAATCGAAATAAATAAATTAAAAGACTCTCAAACAAATTTTAAAATGTAGTTAAAATTTTAAAGATTAGTAGTAATAGTTTTAAAAGAAAAGGACAAAGTTTAAATAATAAAAGGATTATAATATATATATATATATATATATATATATATATATATATATATATATATATATATATATATATATATATATATATATATATATATATATAAGTGCTTTGGAAAACTTAGGAAATTTAGTACTGGTTACCAATACCTACGAAAAGAAATAGGGGAAAGGAGAGAGAGAGGAGGAGAAAGGGAGAGAGAGAGAGAAAGAGGGAGAAGGAAGAAGGTGCCGGCCGGCGGTGGCTGTCGTCGCATGTCGGTGGTACCGCCGTATCGCCGGAAAACTAAGGTCAGAAATACTTTCTTTTTTTTCCATTATACAAATAAAAGATGGGTATTTTCAATTAATAGCATAAATTTTTTTGGGTTTTGAATAAAAAAAATTTCTAACAAATAGATGAAATTCATACCTTTAATATCAAAATCTTGTTTTTTCTTGATTAAATTTTAAGCAATTGGAAGATTGAGGAAGTAGTTTGTAGGAGAAAAAGAAAGTGTGAGTAATAATGTGAATGAATTAAGGGTAATTGATTTAATTTATAATGGGTAAATGAGGTTTGTTATAAGATTTATAGGGAGAAGTGGGAAGTTATTTATTAAGGGTGATTTTTTTTTTAAATTTCTGAAATTTGTTTTTATAGATTTATTATTACTATTTTATTTATTATTTATTATTATCATTATTTTTTTTAAAAATAAGCGAATGTTACAGTCTTAGATGAGACCATCTCACAGTGAGACGACCACAAAACAAGAAGCCCATAAGCTAAAAGCTTCTATTATTGGGTTATTTAACCCAAGTACGTAGTATGTTTCATGATGAGACCGTCTTATACAATAATTTGTGTAACATGTATTATTTCTTAATTATTTAAGCATTATTTAATATTCTAAGTTTTCAACCATGACATTTGCTTATGTAGTTAAGTTATTTTAACACATAGACGTTCATATATACAAATGTTTGAAATTATTTGATCTAATCCAATTTAAGAGAAGATGTTTTTAAATTAGTTCTCCTTATTTTCAATTTACTTTTCACATTGTTCATTTATCACTCTTAACTTGTATTTATTGTTAATCTATAAATTATAATCTAGTTATTTCAATGCAAAGTTCTGTTTATCAATTTTTTACAACCTTAAATTATGCATGATTAGAGATATTAATGATATAATTATTATAATGGCAAAACTGCCTAGTCAAATCAATTATTGATTTATACTCATCAAAAACCAAAATTATGTGCATTTAGAGTTGTTCAAATGTGACCCAACTAGAAAATCCGACTCGAAACCCAAAGTTATTCGACCCGAAAATGCATTTCTTTTTTAGGCTTACCAAAATGACATAACCCGAACCGATGTTGCACCCGAACGATTGACAACCGAAAATGGGAAAGCTGAAACCGAATTGGGACCGATTTTTATTATCGACATAAAACCGTTAACCAAGATTATCCGAACATAATAGTGATCGAACCGATTCATATGCGACCCGAATCATGCTCGAAACCAAACTCGGTCCGACTTAACCCGAACTAACTTTTAATCGAACTGTTGTAAACCTAGACTAATTTTTAACATAGAAGTATGATCAACTCATATTCAAACATCTTATTAATTAATCTAATAAAGTGATAGATATTTTCATAAATTAAATTTTAAAAATACATAGTTTTATATATTTAGAGTTAATAATCAATGGTCACTGTTCATTAAATTAATTTTGAATCAAATTTGATGAAAATGATAGAACCTTAATTTTAATTTATAGTCAAACAAGTAAAAGTAAAAAATGAATAATCGCTAATTGATTTGCATTTTAACTATTTTCCTTAAGTAAAGAGAATCTTGTCATCAATTAAAAAATGACTAGCAACTTAATGTGATATTGACTCGATCGATGGTAATTAGTAACTCGTAGACGAATTCTACTTGAAAGAAATACCCAGACCTGATCAGTACCTAGTAAAACTGTACCAATATTAACCGATGAAAACCCGAGACCGATTGACACTCGATTTGAACTTCAATCAACACTAAACCGATGCAAAACCGATAGCTCGAATAACTGATCTTCAACCCAATCGTGACTAACCGACCCGACTCGACCTGACCCGAGTGTGAGCCGTCGCAACACATCCGAAATTCAACCGAACTAAACGATACCCGCCCGAAACGAACCCGATCACCCGAATGAACACCTCTAGGTGCGTTACAATAGAAAGATCAATAACTGAATTATTTTGAAAAAATACATTCACACTTGAAATTATTATGGATTATTATTCCATAATTGAGATTATTTTGAGCGAATGAATAATATATAAGATTATTAGAATGTCTTTTTATAATAATAATAATAATAATAATAATAATAATTTCTCGGTAGGTGATGTTATTAACTATGCTTTTCTTGCTTCTCACCTTAAAACCAGCTCGCTCCAAGCTAAAATCTTGGCTAACTGTGATCTTTCTACTCCGGGTGCGACTTTTAAATGGGCTCTTAGTCTCTTCCGTATTCTTTGTGGGTCCAACACTTTTTCTCTCAATGATGAACCCGTTGCCCCCCAAATGATGAAAAAGCAGGCAGGGGCTTATTTTAGTGTTGTTAGAAAAGCCTTAATTCGAGTTACATGCTCACCTTGGGACAGAAAATGAAAAATAATAACAATAACAATAATAAAAATAATAATAATATGTGACAAACGTGAGTGCAAGTGTACCAACAAATCAATATTATTGATCATAAATTAACAACTCAAAATAAGCAGATCTTCAAAAGAGATCTTGAACATCTTATATTATTGCAAACCTGAAATTCAAAGCATTCATATACATTGTATGATGGCTTTTACACCAATGATTAATACGTATTTAGTAGTACATGACTTGTCAATGCTCCACCCTCATTCCATGCAAAGAGAGAAGTGGGATATGGATTAGAAGGTAGGTGGAACACCCCACATTGTATTTGACTCCTACAATAGGGTCTACCCAATGACAATATTGAATAATTCTTCCTCTTAAAAGGTAAACAAAGAATACTTTCTATCTAAGACTAAACTTCCCAAAAAAGAATTATGCCTTTCACTTGCAATTCATTGAAACTTAAAGCAAACAAAGATTATATTACAACTTATTATAAACCCCATTTCAATAAACTCACCAAACCCAACTTCTTAATCGAAAACCTCTTCTTCCCTCATCCTCTGCCCTTATTACCCGAAATCTACATTTTCTTTTATGCATTCGTGGTACCAAATTTTATGTATATTGGATATATAATTGATTCTAGGACCGACTGACTGACTGATCTTTAGCGCCTGTTCAAAAGCTCGGACCTTCAAACGCTAGAAACTCTACTCATTGGGCTTATCAATCAGCTCATCCGCACTGATTCTCCCGGAACCCCTAGCACTCATCTTCCCAAACGATGATAGGCCCTTGAAACTGCTACTTCCCTCATTCAAGTTCCAAGATCTCCTTGATTTCTTCAACTTTGTGGAACTCAAATCAATATCATCGAATTTGGTGCTAAGCGTAGCAACCACTAAATGGGAAATATTGCTCCGACAAAATGGGCACACGGGTGGGTTTACGCTTGCAGTTGTTGGATTCGGCTTGTTATGGCAACAGAGGGCTAAGGTACAATGAGCACACATTCGATGCCCGCAGTCTTGGACTTCAATTGTACAGACTTGATCGAAACATATGCAGCATAACTCGGTATCACTGGCCTGAAAGTAATGCGCGCATTGATTGACATTTACACTACACATATTCATAGCAATGTGTAATTTTTATCAAGTTTCAATTCAAGTTATAGCTGTAGCTTACCTCTGACAAACTATCGTCGACTACCCCACCATCCGAATCTGATGGAGAAGCAATTGAGAAGTCAGTTCCTTTCAAGATGGTCTTTTCCCTCTCTCTATTGGCCTCCATTAGAGCCTGTTCAAGTAGAATTTTGGCCTCAGGATTAAGCTCGCTGATGAACTTTAATGGTGAAGGCCACACAAGAGGCTCTGCTGATGAAGGGTTCAACAAGGCAGCACATGCCCCATGCTTATATTTTAACGCTACCATGTACGGTATTCTCCTGAAAATACAAGGCCATCAACACAAGGGTCTAATAGTGGCTGATTCAAAAATACACTGACGAGGCTTAGTAAATGTAATATGCCAATATAGAAGATATCTAATCCAATCAAATATTTTCTGAAACGGAAAAAAGAATCCGGATGTACTACATTATCGGTAAGGCAGATTCCCCCTATAAGAGCTGCATAGCAAATATCATTTTGCCCGCACCCAAATAAGCCTGAGCTTAAGGCCTTGTTTGGATTGAAGGAAATGGAAGGAAAAGAAGGGGAAGGATTTGAAAGGATGAAAATCCCCTTGTTTGGATAGCAAAAAGGGAGGGGGAGGGGTTTGGAGGGACTAAGTCTCTTAATTTTATTAAGATCAAAATCTCTCCATAAGAGAAAAGATATGGAAGGAAAATGAAATTTTATTTCTTTACCCTCCTCTTCCTTTGTAAATAAACAACAGAGTCTTATCCCTCTCTTCCTCTCCCGTTCGTTTCCCTTCCCCTCCATTGCTTTCTTTTCTCTCCTAATTTTCTATCCAAACATAGTGTAAGATTTTCGCAGTTAGCACTAGATACAACAAGATTAAACAACGAATACACAATGCCAAGCATTTTAATCTTTATCAAGCATTTAGATGAAAAGTACATACAACAAACAGAAACCTCACCCAGATTCATCTCTTTGCAGCCGGTCTGCGCCCCATGCTAGCAATTCACGGACACAATTGAGCGATCCCCCTCGTGCAGCCAAATGAAGGGGAGTGCTTCCAGGATATCTACTAAACAAATTCCAAACCACTTCAAATAAATGGAAATTGTACAAGACTGAAATTCAACAAATGTTCTAACTAATACAGCCCTCCCTACTAACCCAAATCTTCCGGTGGAAGCACATACTAAAGCTCCATGGTCTAGCAAAATATGAACACATTCCGGCTGTCTATGACAGGCCGCCAAGTGCAATGGGGTTGCACCTTTTCCATCAATAATATTCACAAACCGCGTAAATCCCCTGAAAATCCATGCCAATATCATGATCAGCCAAATATCCCACCTAACTTCAACAAACAAAGTTTGGAATTGGGTTGGAAAACCTACCAAGACAAAGCTACATGTGATCTACGAGCTGTAGAAAGAATGGCTTTTAAACAATCTGAATGACCAAAATAGGCAGCATAATGTAGGCAAGTTCTTCCTCGCCATGAATCAAACATCAAAATCTGGTAATTTCCAACATTTCTAAAATCAGTATCACATTTCTGATTTCTCAGATCAGTACAACTCAAATTCTTATAAATTAAGTCAATTTTTTTCAAATTTCAACCAACAAATTACAAGAAAAATTCTTATAAATTTCATTTTTCACTTTGATTTTATCATAATCACAAAAAATCACTAGACACAGAAAAAATGGATTGAAAATGTAGAATTGAAGATTAAATTACATTTGCTCCTGCATCAAGGAGCTTCTCCACACACGAGATTTTCCCATGCTTTGCGGCTAACATAAGTGGTGTCTGAATCATTCAACAAAAATTCAGTAAATTAGCAAATCCATAAACTATGAAAAGATTCAAAAAAAAAAAAAAAGCATATGAAGTATTTTCTTACGATAGCAAACCTGCTTGTAACGGTTTAATGCATCAAGATTAACTGATTGTTCCAATAGCCAACAAACAACCTGAATAAAACACCAAAAAACCATCAAAAATTACTCCAGAAAAACCTTAAGAAGAGAATCATAAATTTTCCAATCACCCAACAAAAAAAGAAAAAAAAAATCCATCAAAAAGTCATCCGGAAAACAATCCACATTCAAAATCAAAAACATCAACAAAGGAATCACAAATTTTCAAAATACCCAACAACAAAAAAATACAAAAGAATGAAAACTCACATGGATCTGGGCATTAGAAGCAGCAATATGAAGCAAAGAGTTATGATCATAAATAGAAACTTCATATAGAAGTTCAGGGTCTTCATTTAACTCTGATTTAAGAGCATCTAAATCACCCAACTGAGCAAATTTAAAGATGCCATTTTCATGGTTATTTGAAGATGCACAACTCATTCCCTGCCCCATTTTTCCCCTTATGGTAAAAACCCACCAGAGCAAAAGAAATCACGGCCGTATTCTGGTGGTTTGAACCCGAGTAAATGGGTGGATGGCGTAGGATTGATATAAGGGAAAGAGTCTTTTTAAAGCACTCTTTTTCAAGTAGAGTAGACTATTGTTATGGCTTAGTAGTACTAGTATGAGTAATTGATAGAGGAGAGAGAAAGAAAGACGGGCAGTGTGGAAGTTTGGGAACTGCCCGTTGATCTAGAGAGAGATACAGATAAAGAGCTGACCGTGTGGTGTGCTCAGAACTTTGATCTGACGACGGGCAATATTGCTCAGATATTTCCCGGGCAATGTGCTCTTTTTTCCTTTTCCTTTTTTTTGAAAAAAAAAATATTTGGGTGATTAGATTCTTTGAATCCCTTTTAGTTCAATTAATTAGGTTTTTAAAAAATAGTCTTACATACTGTTGATAGTATTTAGTTAAAAAATTATTGGGAATGATTCAATTTATTTTTAATTACCTATTAATAATTTACCTTTTGAAAATTTTTAATATAATTCAACTTTTACTTTCAGTTTATTGTCAATAGACCCTTTAAAAAAAATGACCTACTATATCAGATTATCTCTTTTTTTTTCCTTTTCTATAATAATCCAATCTATTTTCCATTATCTATCAATGATCTCACCTTTAAAATTTTATTCGATAATCTAATTTTTACTTTTTGTTTGTTGCTAATGGACCCTTTAAGAAACTAAATGAAATTGATATTACTTCCCAAGGTTATGAAGTTGATCATTCCATAAATAGTAATTGTCTTTACATAAATATAACATCAAATAGGGGTGTTCAAAAATCCGACTCGCTTGACCCGACCCACTGACCACACCCAACACGTTACATATTATCTTTATCAAGTTTAAATTTACACGTTAAAATATTATAAAAAATGAATAATAGTCATAAGTTTTTCACTTCCCTTCAAAGTAAAATAGCTCTTTTAATCAGTGCCAAATCGAAATTGAGTATTTTAAAATTGTGGATTTTTTGATAATAATTAAAGAGAAAATGTTAAAAAAATTAAAAGATATTTAACATGTATGGATTAGATATGTTGGATTATTATAAACTAGTGGCAAAGAAAAATTGAGTATTTAGCTTCTTGAAGGGTCTATTGGCACCAAAATGCAAACAAAGGTTGGATTATTAAAAAAAATTCAAAAGGTAGAATTATTGACAGGTTATGGAAAATAGGTTGGATTATTATAAAGAAGGAGAAAACGAGAGTTAACTTGATATAGCAGGTCATATTCTAAAGGATCTATTGGCAACAAAATAAAAACAAAAGTTGGATTATTTCAAAATTTTCAAAAGGTGAAATTATTAGCAGGTAGTTGAAAATATGTTGGATTATTCAAAAAAATTTCATTACTATTTATTTGGTTATTTAAAGGTTCAGATTTCAATGTGCAAAGTTTATCTTCCTTGTCCCCTCGTTGGTTGAAAATTAAAATTGTCTTTTTTTAAAGAAAACTAGATAGATTCCCATATAAAACACGATACTATAAATATTTACTGATATGATTATATTAATATTATTTTATAATATTAATTCATGTAGAATATAAACTTAATCATTAAATCTTTGTATTTGTTATAATGATATAATTATTAAAACGAAAAAATAATTTGTTATACAATTATATTTAAACATATATGTGAATAAATACACAAAAATTACCATCAATCAATCAAAAATTTATAAAATTGATTATGGTTGGGTATATTGAAGAAATCCAAGTAAGTCAAGTAATGTATGTCAATAGTTTTCTATTAAATTTTAATTACTGCAATTTTAACATGCAATATAATACTCTATTTATTATTAAAAAATCATTCTTCTTTTAATGATTCCATCATTGAAAGATTATAAATTTTCCATCAATATATTATATTTTAATTTAAATTGTACATTTTTATCCTGTATGATTGATTATTTAAAAATTTAAATGAATTATAAAATATATAAACTGAATATAAGATACTATTATAATATAATTTTTGAGCTTAAGACTTATGATTGTGTATATGAAAATAGAAAATTCATATTTTATTTTTGTCTTTTTTTGTTGGATCACTTCAGTTTTGATAACGATTTATAAAATCAAGTTTTAAATTTTTTTATAACTTGGGATAAAAAAAAATTATAGATTTTCATAAGGAAATATAGTGTATCAATAGATTACATATATTTATAGCTAATCAACAAATATTACATATTTTAATATGTTAATTGTTTCCTTAAATATGAAGTCAAATATAAAAAATTTCGATTTCATTGATAGAAAATAGACGGAAAAATTTTTAATTAGAATGTGACACGTGTCCTTAGTCATTTTTTTATTAGTATATTTAATTAATTAATTAAATTGTTAATTGCTTAAAATAATTTAACTTGTGATTTATCTAAAATAATCACATTTTTGTATTTATATTTATATTGAATAACAGTAGCTATAGGGATTGTATTTTTAAGCACACCAAGATAACTCTTTACATGTGAAATTCATGTTATTTTGCCAAAAAAATAAAATCAAACTCTTTTTCTTCCTTTAATCCTCCCGGTTCATTAACCACATTAAATGAACTTATGTTGTAACACTTTCTCTCTTGTGTTTTCTTGTTGTTCGACAATTCTTTGAGGATTTTGTAGTACTATTTACCAAATCATCATTGGCTCAAAAATAAATTGGAATATTTACTTTAAATTCCCAAGATTTGTTTATTTTTAAAATATCTCACATTTGCTATCAATTTTCTTCTAAAGATACAATAACTTGCTATTTATTGGAGAAGGTTAGCATGTGCCACGTAAGAAAAAAAAATTTACACTAATCAAGCTAAATTTGTTTTTTTATTAAATTTAAAAATAAATGTAAATTTTTTAAAAACTCTCCCACATATTTCAACATCCTTACCGCATTACCTTCAACATGATCTCCATTAACAACAACTCCTCCCCTAAAAAAAAATACTCCACACGTTTAAATGTAAAAAACAAACACTTACATTCATTTTTATCAAATCGTTTGCAATGATTCATAAAATATATACTCCCTCCTTCCCATTGAATTTGTACCATTCTTCGGTTTTGTCCATCTCACTTAATTTATATCGTTTCTAATTTTGAATAATGGCCCACCATTTTCTTTTAATCTTATTTATACATTTTAACTCACTTTTAATTTCATTTAAATAATTCATTCTCTCTCTTTATTTATTACTACTTTTTTAAAAATAAACTAATTTCTCTTTGATGCAAATCAAAAAGAACACAAAAAGTAGTTTTTACTTTTAATTAAATATCATTTAAAAAAAATCAAATTGACTTTGATTCTACACAAACCTAAACAAATAGAGTGTACAAATTAATTTAAACCACGAAATAATTTTTCTTTATAGTACTTTAGATCTTTTAAGTGCATTACAAAAACCAATAAGGTATCAGTTCTAATATCCAACTAATAACTTATTTATGTAAACATAGATAAAGTAAAATTAATATAACATAAAATGAAATAAAATCTGAGGATGAAGTTTGAATTGAAATCAAAATAATAAGCGATCAAAATCAGAAAAAAAAAAAAACTCCAAACATAGTTGATAATGATGAATTGGCTAGTGAAAGGATATAATGAATGACATTATTGGAGATATGGAATATATGAAATATATTCCATATATTCACTGATTATTATGGGGAATTATTTTAGGAGTAATTGTAGGCCATTAGCTAAACATAGTTTCCTTCCCTTAATTATCTATGTTATTTTTGTTAATTAAGCTTACAAGAATGTATATAAATATTAGGTGTAATACACTACAAATAAAATGGGAATGCAAAAATATAATGAAAGTATTTCATATCTTTCTACATGGTATCAGTATAGGTTAAGATCCAATTTTTTTAACTAAAAAAAAAAAAAAAAAAAACACAGCTTCCCATTTCCCCAATTACTTGTTTCCCCAATTTCCTTCTCCCAGTACCACTTTTCTTCTCAATTTAGGTTTAAATCCAATTTTTTTTTTCTAAACAAAAACCGCCTCCCATTTCCCCTTTTCCTTCCAATCGGCGCCATCACTGATTTCCCCATTTCTTCTACCTGGTTTTTCTCCATGGGTGACGAGCCTCATACGAAGATGCCGCTGTTGATTCATGACACATCCTCTGTCTATTTTCTCCATCCTTCTGAAGGTCCAGGTATGCCTCTGACCAAGTATGTTTTAACTGGTGATAATTATGATGTTTGGTCCAAAGCCATTCTTAATGCCCTAGAAGGAAAACACAAACAAGGTTTCATTAATGGTGATATTTCTAAACCTACTGATTCACAAAGTCCTGAATATATTGCTTGGGGTGCTAATAATTCTACAATATGTGGTTGGATGTTTAATTCTATTGATATCTCTATACAACCCAGTGTTGCTGGACATAAAATTGCATTTGAAATGTGGAATGATTTGAAGAAACGATATGCTGTTATTAACGGCCCTCGCATTCATCAACTTAAAACTGAATATCATACTCTTCGTCAAAAAGGAATGACGGTAGTCTCATACTATAACAAATTCAAATCACTGTGGGATGCATTATATGGGGCTGAAGATCTTACTTGCGGGTGCACGTGCTCGGCTGCTCCTAAAATTCGTGCCTATTTTGACATTTCTCGCACTCACGATTTTCTTTTGGGCCTTGATGATAGCCAGTATGGTGCTCTTCGCACTCAAATTTTGGGGATGGAACCCGTTCCTGTTTTGAACAAAGTTTTTTCTTTAGTCGCTCTAGAGGAACGACATTTACATATTGTGCGTGATCGTGATGATAAAACCGAAGCTCTTAGTTTTGCTGTCAATGCATCTCATTCCAGTGCTTCTCAGCCTCGTTTTACGCCTTCCAATAGCCCTCATAGTGGTCCTTTAAGCTGTACATATTGCGGCAAAGCTTACCATGATTATGATCACTGTTATGCACGTTTAGGATACTCTGCTGGCGGCTCTCGTGGTCGTGGTAAGGGAAGACAGTCTCGAGGTCGTGGTCGCGGCACTGCAGGCCGTGTTTCAGCTTCTCCAACCAATGTTCCAGTCGTTGCCCATGCTGCTTCCGCACCTTCTTTTTCTTCTCCTGGTGCATCTTCTTCAATTTCAGTTCCGGGTTTAACTTCTGATCAAGTGCAGCGGCTTTTAACTCTTATTGATACTTCACCTGCTAATGACACATTGAGTGGTAAGCATATTTCTGATTTTGGTGTTTGGCTTATTGATAGTGGTGCTTCCCATCACATGACTGGTACTTTATCTCATTTATTTAACATTACTGCGGTGCCTCCTCTACCTGTTAGTCTTCCTGACGGTGTACATGCTTCTGCCACTAAACAAGGAAGTGTTCGTTTGTCCTCCAGCTTAACTCTTGATAATGTCCTTTATGTTCCTAACATCAAATGCAATTTGATTTCAGTTGGGAAATTATTTCTGATTCCAATTGCATTGTGACTTTTACTGATAAGTTGTGTATTGTTCAGGACCGCATTACGAGGACGCCGATTGGACTGGGTGAGTTTCGAAATGGGGTTTACTTCTTCAAGCCAGTGACACAAGTTTTCTCCGGTGCAGCTACTGTGGACACGGCCTTTTTGATTCATCAACGCCTTGGGCATCCTTCAAGTCAGATTATGTCTTCTATTTTACCAGCTTCTCAATTTCGTGCACTAAAAAATGTTTTGGATTCTTGTGATGTTTGCTATCGTGCAAAACAAACACGTACTGTTTTTCCTCTAAGTAATAATAAAGCATCGGACTTGTTTGGTTTAATACATTGTGATTTGTGGGGTCCTTATACGAAAGCATCTTTTACTGGCTCTCATTATTTTTTGACTATTCTAGATGATTATTCACGTGCTAGTTGGATTTATTTATTGAAAGAAAAAAGTGAAGTTCCAAGTTTTATGCGTAGTTTTTTTGCTATGATTAAAACACAATACAATAAAAATGTGAAAATTGTTCGTTCAGACAATGGAACGGAGTTCACATCCCTTGCACGTTTTTTTTGACGAGAATGGTATTTTATTACAAACTTCTTGTGTCCATACACCTCAACAAAACGGTCGAGTCGAACGGAAACACCGTCATATTTTAGAAGTTGCTAGAGCTTTACGTTTCCAAGCATCTTTACCGATTGAGTTTTGGGGAGAATGTACCCATACTGCTGCTTTTTTAATTAATAGGACACCTACAAAAATTCTAAATGGAAAAACCCCATATGAGTATTTATACGGCGTCCCTCCATCAAATGACTTGTTACGGGTTTTTGGGTGTCTATGCTACGCTCATAATAAGATGCGTCATAAAGATAAATTTTCTTCTAGGAGTCGTAGATGTGTGTTTCTTGGGTACCCATTTGGTAAAAAAGGGTGGAAGGTGTATGATCTTGACAATCATGAAATTTTTGTTTCAAGAGATGTTCGGTTCCATGAAAATATTTTTCCTTACTCCGACACTAGTAAATCATCCACATCCTCTCCTGATTCGAACTCTCTTATGGTGGATTGGGATTTTGGTCTCCCAAAACCCCCTGCAATTTTATCATTGCCTCCTCATATCAACGAAAGGGGGAGTACTGCTTCTCAGCAACAATCTACTACTGATTTGTCTCCTCCAATGGATATTTCTTCTGCTGAATGTACGCTACAGCCTGGACCTACACACAGCAGCAACGAAGTCAGTCGTTCTATTCGGGATCGACGACCTCCATCTTATTTATCAGATTATATTTGTCACTCGGCTCATGCAACTAACCCCATTTCGCCTACTCACTCTTCTTCGGTTTCCTCAGGTATGCGCTATCCTATAGCTAATTATGTCACATACAATAATTTAACTTCTGCACATTGTCATTTTCTTTCGACTGTTACTACTAATGTTGAGCCTCCAAACTATAAAGAAGCAGTTAAGGAGGCCCGATGGCGTCGTGCCATGCAAACAGAAATTCATGCCTTGGAGAAAAATCATACTTGGGATATCACTGAACTTCCGCCCGGCAAAAGACCCATAGGTTGTAAATGGGTATATAAATCAAAATATCGTTATGATGGCACCATTGAACGCCATAAGGCCCGTCTTGTTGTTTTGGGGAACCATCAAAAAGAGGGACAGGATTTCACGGACACTTTTGCTCCTATAGCTAAAATGGTTAGTGTTCGCATATTTCTGGCTGTTGCTGCAGTTAAACATTGGGAAATTCATCAAATTGATGTCAACAACGCATTCTTACACGGCGATCTGCATGAGGAGGTATATATGAAGTTACCTCCAGGTTTCTCTTCTTCTTCTTCCACCAAAGTTTGCCGTTTGCGAAAATCTCTTTATGGTTTACGTCAATCACCTCGTAATTGGTTTGCTAAATTATCTACTGCCCTTCGTCTTTATGGTTTCCAACAATCTCATGCAGATCATACTTTATTCACTTATCGGAAAGGGCAAGACATCTTATCTCTTCTTGTTTATGTCGATGATATATTGGTTGCCGGTAATAATACTGTTTTGTGCTCTTCTTTCAAGAAATATTTAGATACTTGTTTCCAACTCAAAGACATGGGACCTCTCAAGTATTTTCTTGGTATCGAATGTGCTCGTTCACCTGCCGGTATCCTCTTGTGCCAACATAAGTACACACTTGATATTTTAAAAGAATGTGGTCTTGTCGGGTGTAAACCTGTGGACACTCCACTACCTCAGAATCATCGTTTGGCATATTCAGAAAGTCCTCTCTATTCTGACCCTGCACAATATCGTCATATTATAGGTCGTCGTCTTATTTATCTTACTATTACTCGCCCAGATATTTCATATTCTGTTCATATATTATCGCAATTTATGCAGGCTCCTCGTCAAGATCATTTTGATGCTGCAATAAGAGTATTACGCTATCTTAAGGGTCATCCCGGCCAAGGTTTATTTCTCCGTGCAGATAGTGACCTCCAATTATATGCTTATTGTGATTCTGACTGGGGTAGTTGTCCTTTAACTAGACGCTCAATTTCTGGTTATTTAATCTTGCTTGGGTCTTCGCCCATTTCTTGGAAGACTAAGAAGCAGACAACAGTGTCTCGGTCTTCTGCTGAAGCCGAATATCGGGCAATGGCTTTCGTTTGCGCTGAAATCAAATGGTTGAAAAATATTTTGGCATCCCTTGGTATCTTTCATAATCAACCCGTTCGACTATTTTGTGATAATCAGGCTGCCCTTCATATTTCTTCTAATCCAGTATTTCATGAGCGTACTAAACATATTGAGATTGATTGTCATTTTGTCCGTGAGTTACTTATATCTGGTGTCCTCGCTACTTCACACGTTCGTACGAACTTACAATTGGCAGATATTTTCACAAAAGCATTAAATGTTCCTCAATTCACCTTTCTGCTATCCAAGTTTGGCGTTCGAGATCTTCACGCTCCCACTTGAGGGGGAGTGTTGGAGATATGGAATATATGAAATATATTCCATATATTCACTGATTATTATGGGGAATTATTTTAGGAGTAATTGTAGGCCATTAGCTAAACATAGTTTCCTTCCCTTAATTATCTATGTTATTTTTGTTAATTAAGCTTACAAGAATGTATATAAATATTAGGTGTAATACACTACAAATAAAATGGGAATGCAAAAATATAATAAAAGTATTTCATATCTTTCTACAGACATAAATTATAACAATAAGAAATAAAAATGAAACTTTTAATTTCAATCAAAATCAAAATAAAACACTAACAAATAAGGACAAAAGTCGACAAATCAAAATCAAACCAAACATCACAAAGAAATTAGAAAATAAATTAAAAAATGCCACTTTTACAATCAGAAATAAAAAAATGATGAGAACTAGGCATGGCCACGAGGCGGGTTACCCGGAACTGAACCGGTCCCGAACCGCTTGGAACCGGATCCGGAACCGGAACAGTTTGCGACAGGTTCCGAACCGCCCCGAACCGCGAAACCGTGAAACCGCCGGAAAAAAATTGCCGGAACCGTGAAACCGCCGGAAAAAACCGTCGTGAACCGGGTAAAAAAACCTGCGGTTTGGAACCGGAACCGGTCCGGGAGAACCGGTCCAACGGTTCCATGGAACCGGTTCTGGAACCGGAACCGGGACCGGTCCGGTTGAACCGGCCCACCGGTTCCATGGAACCGGTTCGCCAAAAAACTAGCCGTTTGTTACCGTTTATAGCCGTTGGGATATACTCTATATATACTCATCACTTTCAATCATTTTCATTCACAACTCATCTCTTCTCCTACTCTCTCTACTTACTCTCTCTACTTAATTCTTTAATTACGCAATTATTATCTTAATTACATAATTAGTCTTCTAATTATTTCTTAATTTAGTTAGTTACATAATTAATTATTTATTTATTTCTTAATTCTATATTTCTATTATTACTTCAATATTATCAATCATGTCTTCATTTTTGAAAAAAGCCACAAAAAAAGTTACTAAAGTGGCAAAATCATTAGGAGGTTCCAGTTCCTCCAAAAGAAAGGCCACTTCTACTCCGTCGGTATCAACAACACCCTCCATTAGTAATTATAATTATAAACATAATTATCCGGAAGGGTACGACCCGGAGTTACATAATTATGCAGAAGAAGTGGAAAGAGATATACAAATTGATGAAGAAGAGGAACCAACGACCCCAATTGGGATACATATATCTCGACAGTCATCAACAAGATCACATGAAGAACAAGGAGAACAACAACAACAAAGACAAGCTCGTGGTAAACGAGTCAATTTCCAAACTATCGGTTAGTTTTATAATTTTATTCTTCAAATTAATTAAACTTTAAATTATTTATTTATTTAATTATAGTTTTATAATTTTAAATTATTTATTTAGATGAAGATGAACCAGTAAGACAACCTTTTCCGGCAATGCCACCTCCTAGTGGTAGAGCTGTTTCACATGTGTGGTCGTATTTCACAAAAGAACCAACTGAGAATCCAGATATTTTCTTATGCACTTGTCAAATTTGTGAAAGTCAAGGAGTAAAGCCCTTAGTTTCATACAGTTTCACCAGAGGTAAATACTTTTTAAGTTTTTTATACATACATAATACATTCATACATTATATATTCATATTTTATAAACATTTATTTATTGTGTTTTGTGAATGCGTGTTAGGTGGTGGAACGGGATCTTTTAACAAACATTTGGCAAAGAAGCGTGGAATCACAAAAGAAACTCATGCAGCAAGCGGCAGCGGGACCACAAGTGGAAGCCGACAGACACAATGGGACATTCCCAACACAGGTATGCCTTTTAGATATAATCGTAATGACATGATTGATGAATTTTCTAGGTATGTAATTTGTGATGAATTGCCTTTTAACCACGGTGAAAGTAGGGCATACGAGCGTCTCACTAGACAACAATTGCAACCACAATATAGAGCAATCCCTAGGAGCACTCTTAAAAGACGCATAATTAAATTATACGAATCAATGCGCTATGAATTAGTTGAAATGTTTAAATCGTTTAATGGTAGGGTTAGCATAACAACTGACATTTGGTCTGCTCCCCCACATTTAGAACCTTATATGTGTGTAACAGCACACTGGATAGATTGAAATTGGATTATTCAAAAAAGAATAATTTCTTTTGAGATAATGCCAGAAAGACATACCGGTGAAAACATAAAATATAGATTAGTAGAGATATGTAGAGAATGGAACTTATTAGATAAAATATTTTGTTGTTCAACTGATAATGCAACCGCAAACATTAAATGTATAGAACTTTTGTTTAACGAACCTGCCTTTAGTTTAATCCTTGGGGGTAGCTTATTACACATACGTTGTTGTGCGCATATAGTTAACTTATCTTGTCAAGTAGGCATAAAACAATTAAGTGAATTATTAGAACCAATTAGGGATATAGTGAAATGGCTTAGGATCGGAAAGATAAAAAGAAGATATAAACAATTATGTGACCAATACCAACTTAAAAAAGTGTATTGGTCATTAGATACTCCTACACGTTGGGGCTCAACCAACGATTTATTAAGAAAGGCGATTGCTTATGGCCCAGTAATAACACAAATATATAGTGAGTATACAGATAGTTTCATAGCTGATGAAACTTGGGAATTAGCAATAGGTGTACATAACATATTAGAAGCGTATGACCACGCGACTAAGATTTTTTCTTATGTTTATGAACCGAACGTTCACTTAGTAATAAGTGAATGTATTACTATTTTTTATCATCTACTTAAACATACACATGAAGATACTAACCCACAATTAAGGCCGATTCTTGCAGATATGATGGAAAAATGGAAATCATATTTTACCGATTTTTCTTATATTTATGGAATCGCAACCATTTTGGACCCACGTTTTAAAACTGAGGTCCTAACTAAAGTAATAGGATTTTATTATCAATCGTTAGATCGCCCGTCTTCTGATGTACAATATTATGTAGGAACATGTAAAAAATATTTAGCTGAACTGTATGATTTTTACGCTAGTGTATATAACCCGAAACGCGATATGTCTAGGCGTGCTAGCGTTTCGGCTCGTCCCACTTTCTATAATTCAGTAATAGCTAACATAATGACTCAAGATGATAGTTTTGTAGGATCTTCTTCTTCCTCGACCACATATTTAGAACTAGATAGTTATCTTAAACACCACTTTGAAATAGACCCAAGTGTCTATAATATTTTGGAGTGGTGGAAAGAAAAATCTGTTAAATTTCCCATTTTATCGAGAATTGCAAAGGATGTCCTTGCAATTCCCGCGTCAACTATTGCGTCGGAGTCTGCTTTTAGTGCAGGTAGAAGAGTTTTGGATGAAAAGCGATCTCGTCTTGCTCCACATAGTATTCAAATATGTGTTTGCAAGAAAGATTGGGATCAAGCTGAGATTCGAACACAAGGACTAAGGAACGATGATGATCAAGACGACGATGATGATCCATGGATGATGATGGATACAACTACATCATCGTCAGGAGGAGAGTCAGCGGAAGCATCTAATCAACCACATGATGATGACGAAGACGAATAGGATCAATCCGACAAGCGACAACGATGAATCAACACTCAACAACTATAAATAAAAGGTATGACAAAGAACTACGTGGGCTTTGATTCCTTCGGGATACGTAGGCAGCTTAGTATTCATTTGGGTACTAGGTTCAAGTCCATTTTCTCCCTCTTTTTTTATTAATCATCTTTATCGACATTATCATTGATTCGTTTCTTATTAATTTATTTTTTTCCATTCTTTTTAGTAAATATTTCAATAACGATGACAACTTGACATGCAATGAATTTCGCTAATAATCAAGTAATCATCAAAGGTACGTCCGCGATATTATAGTATTTTTTTATTATACAAAAATTTAAAGAAAAAATTAAAATGGAACCGATGGTCCGACCCGCCCGTCCCGTGAGTTGGAACCGCCGGAACCGCCTCATGAACCGCCAAGGAACGGAACCGGACCAACCCGGACCGTGGCCATGCCTAATGAGAACCATGACAAGTGCAATTGAGAATAATGACTTAAAAATATGAGTAGATATTGAAAAAATGAAATAACGGAGAAGATTTGCATAAAATGACGAAGAAAGGTCAAAAGAATATGTGAAAATGTGTTTATTCCAATATGAAAATATCAAATAGGTCAAGAAATATAACATGGCGTATATATTATACAATTTTAATGGTTCTTATCGATTCTATTGTAATTAGGATTATACGTGCTATGCACAGTTGGGGTTCACTTTTGTTTTTACAGATTGTTTGGATTTATAACATATAGGATATTTGATAAAATTTAGTAAAATCCTCATTTAGAACCTTTTACTACTTCTTGGATATGCATGATAATTATATATTAAGGCTTAAGCATTAGCAATTTTTTTCTAAATGTAATCATAATATGTAAAATGCTTATGATGTTATCATAGTAATACACTTGAAAATATATTATGATTAAATCTTGGAAAAGGTACTGAATGAAACAGTGGAAGAATTTAATCTTATTTTAATCACGAATTTGATGTCTAAATTTTTTTAAATTATTGATGGTAGTAATTTGAAAATTTTTTACGATGATTAGAAATTTGTTAATTTGTAATGTGGTTATGAATAGTAAGAAGTAATGTAAACTTTGGAGGTAAAATTTAAAGTTGAGCAATTACCCACAACAATTTGGAAAAATTATAATACTAATTCGAAAACTTTATTTACCCATGTTGAGAATAAATTAAATATTTTATACACATATACAAGTGATTTTCAAACATGAAATACAAGTTACATAACTTGTAACATGTACAACAATTTTTACCCAAACTTTAAACTATCTTAGATAAATCTTTCCTACACCATAATAAATTAATTGAAGGACAAAATCCACCTCCAAACAACCCCAACGATCTGCCACATATTGTTGTCCCAAAACCCCTTTTTAACCCTTTATAAACTTACATACTAAAGCTAAACACTCTACCCAAAATTCTCTTTTGTTCTAATCTAAATTGTGCGTCATTACAAGCATGCAAAGGCTAAAATAAGAAGTAAAAATAGCCCATAATATGCAATTTCATCCAGCCATAAACACAAATACATTGCTCCTATATTCATTCAAGAAAATACACTAGAATCCTACAAAGTTTCAAATATATTCTTTCTCATCAAATCTTCTTCAAAAACACATCTAAAACTTCTGAAAATTTATGTTTATAAACTCAAATATTCCAATTCATTTCAAGAACATTCCATAGACACCAAACTTGAAGAAATCCACTAAGAATAGACCAAAAACTCTCAAGTTGTGGGACTTGTTCAACAAGTGTTGCTCAACACTAATCAATCTCCAAATTAACAAAATATCAAAGGCAAAGGAGTTGGATCTTAGTTATTGAGAAATTGTAACAATGGTTGAGGAGTACTTTTGGAGCTAAGAATCGAGGTATGTCACATGGAGTGATTTTTAAAGGATTTAAGAACAAGTTGGGAAAGTTTTGTACAAACTTGTTTTTTTTTGAAATAAAAATTTCCAAAGGGAAGTTATTAAATCTTGAAAAATGATATCAAAATGATAATTTTTAATATGGAATGATTTATTACATGTATTATTATCGTGGCCATCATGAATGTTGATTTTATGAATTGTTGTATGTTTAAAGGCATGATCAACACTACTTTATGAAAGTAAGTGTGATGGAAATGGTTATATGGACTTGGAAAATATTTGAAGTGCATTTTAAAAGTAATTTTCAGTAGCTATATGTGAAGAAAATCTCTTGGATGTTTTTGTTGAAATTTATTCGTTAAAATGATATTTTAATGGATTTTAAAGTGTTAAATACTCTTATTATGAAACATGGTATTAGAAAAACTATTGACCATCAAAAATAATTAATAACATCATATTATAATGTCTCCAACAAGATTTGGCTAGAATATAGTTAGTTTGGAATTTTTTATGATTTTTGAGTAATCATTAAATTGTTTATCGGTAAATATAAAATAGTAAAATATAAAATAATTACCAAATAAAGACATTTGAACTTGAAATTTTTATCACATACTCATATGAACAGTAACTAATATTGGTAAAATTTTGAGAAGATTTTGTTGACGATTAAGGACCTTAATAAGTTTTATTCGGTTATTAATAATCGCTAAGCTACAAAACAGTAAAATGTAAAATAAATACTAAATGTTATATTTTGGACATGAAAATTCTATGAGAAACTTATATAAATAGTAGATACATGCTATAAAATTTATATGGATTTTCGTGACCATTTATGGACTTAAATAAATTCTTTTTTTTATCGATAAAAAAACGACATTAATTATTAAAAATACCCTATGTGATTTTTAATGGTTATGTAAAATTTTATAACCCTTAAAATAGTTCCTGGAACATCATAGAAATTTTATATTATTTTATTCGGACTCAAAAAGTTTTAAACCGATTTTATTTTATTTATTGATAAAATGCCTATACAAAATAATAAAATATCATACATGACTTTTATAAGTTTAAATGGCCTAATAAATGTGTTATTTGAATTCTAAATGTTTGGTTTTATTTTATGAAGCTAACTATTAATTATTTACTAATTTAATTTATAGATAAGTCTTTATCAAGTTTTTTAGTTGTGAATTGTACATGAGTGGTACGATATCAAATGAGGGGAATAGATTATCCATAGCCCATAACATTGTATGTAAGTTTAAAAAGTCACGATGATGTTGTAGAAGAATAAAGAAAGAGAGGATGTGTCCTTGTTGTGGACTAGTGGTTAGTGGAAATGGCAACCTAAATAAATGTCCCTTGGTCGACAAAATGGACAAACTAGGAAAATAGCAAAATATGGAAACGACAGACTGTGAGGAAGAAATAGTGAGAAAATGCTATCAGTTGGTATCATTGATCCTAGGTAGTGTAGGGCTTAATTACATCAATTGGTATCAGAGCAAGCGTTTGTTGGTGATTAATTGTGGTTTCTTGGTGATTAATTGTAGTTTCTTGGTTGGTATTTTGGTTCAAAATGGCTTCAATAAAGTTGGACGTTGAGAAGTTTGGCAGTAAACAAAATTTTGGTTTATGACAAGTCAAGATGAAGGCTATTCTTGTTCAACATGATGTGCAAAAAGCATTGGATGGAGTTGATAAAATGCTCAAAGGAATGAGCATGATAAAATGGAAGGAAATCGAGGCAAAGGAACTAAGTGCAATACAATTGTGTCTTTCCAATGAAGTGCTAGGGTAGTTGTGAATGAGAACACTATAACAACTATATGGGATAAATTTGAATCCATATACATGGCAAAGAGTGTGACTAACAGGTTGCTCTATGATCTTCGCCTAAAAGAGAAAACTCTCTTAATTCTCATTTGGATTATTTGCACTATTGTCATGCACTTGTAAAATATTGATGTTGTTGTTAATAATGAGTATTTAGCTATTTTCTTGTTATGTTCTTTACCATCCTTTTATAAGATTTTTCGTGAGACATTGTCATGTAGTAAAGAGAATCTTAGTTGATGTAAGGAACACTTTGATTCAAAAAGATCTCAAAGAAAAACAATTGACTCAGAAGCCTAATGAAGGTTTGTTTGTAAGAGGAAGAATGAATGATTGTAGTTCTTTGTGGTGTTGCTAAGAATTAGAGTAGTTTAAAGTCCAATACTTCCAACAAGGGTAAAACATGTCATTATTGCAAGTTGATGGGGCATATAAAGAAATATTCTTGGAAATGAAAGAGTGGCTCAAAAGACTCTACATTCGGAGATGCGAGCTATGTGAATGATATTTATGATGGGGGAGTCTTGGTGGTAACACATGCGTGAGTGGATGAAAGGATTCTTGATTCCTTTTTTTCACATGACTCCTAATAGAGATTTCTTTTTTGCCTATGAAAATAAAGAAATGTAACCTTGGGTAATGATGATACTTGCAAGGTGGTCGGCATTAGTAATGTTCTTATCAAGAAGCATGATGGAATGTGTAGGACTTTGGTGATGTAAGATATATTCCGAGGATGAAAAAGAATCTTATTTCTTTAGGTGCATTGGATGCTTTGGGGGAGTAGATGTTCTTGTGAAGGTGGTATCATGAAGATCACAAAAGGCTAGATGATCTTGTTGAGAGGTACACCAGATCAGCTAACATTACCACTTTTACTATGTCAAAGCTTGATACCAAAGTATGGCACACGAGCCTTGGCCATTGATAAGAGCAATGATTTGCACTTATTTATCATTTTATACTCCTTAGAGATGGTCAATGTTAGTAAGTTCGTGTTTATTTTGAAGATTTATGCTACTTTACTCATTTTGGTTATTCATATTGATTTTGAGCGATTTTGATTGTTTTAAGCATAGTTCATATGGTTTTAGTGACGACAACCAAGCAAGAAATGACGGTTGTTTAAAGTTCACCAGTCAGTAGCAAAAAAACGAGTCATCGCATAAAAGCTACGACTCGTCGCCGGGTTACTGGAGCATCCGCACGTGCTTTTTTAGTATTGTTCTATTATATTATTTAATTTACCTTTATTTAATTAAGCTTGTTAGGTTAAATTTAGTTACTTTGGGGAGGATTGTTTCCCAAGTAACCTTAAAGTATAAATAGGCATTTTTTAATTTTAGTTTTTGTGCTTATAATGCCCTAGATGCCCTAATGCTCTAGTTTTCTAGTTTTCAGTTCTTAGTTTATTAACTCAGTTTTTAATATTTTGCTTTGCTACTTTCAATTATCTCATCTAATTCATGGTTTATTTGCCATTCAATTTGCAAGTTTCTTTATCTTGTTCTTCAATTATTTATTTAAATGTCTTTTATTTTTTATTTCTATCATGTTTATTATCATAATAGGGCTTTACTTATTGTTGATTTCATATGGATTACTATGTCTTGTGCGTAGATTTTCTTTCTGAGATTGAAGGATCGATCATAATTTATTGTATGGAATGATTTTATTCAATTAGTTGTCTGGAATTTGAATTTATTGTTGAACCTATGTTTAATGAACCTTAGTTTAAATATCTCTATTAACCTTTTAAATAGAGCAAAATATTGAGATTAGGATTAGTATAGAATTGACGTATATTTAGGTTAAATAAATAATTAGATCGCTTTTCATTAGAAGGTCTTAAAAAGATATTGATTAATAGAGCACAAGCTTAATACTAATTAGATCGCTTTTAATCATATTAAATATTTAATTTCATATAATTAGGAGAATAATTAATTTTCATGCTAGAATTAGGTGATTCCCAACATTTTAGACTTTCTTTATTATTATATTCACATGAATTTATCGTTCTTGATTTATTTATTCATTTTATTTACGCAATTTAATTATTCGTCATAGTAGTATTAGATTCTATATCAATTATATTTTCTTGTACGTCTTGTATCTCGTGATTATAAATTGAACAAATTGATTAAGTTGTTTCCTTTTGTTCGACCCCCAGCTACACGTACATTGTGCGTTTGCTGTTAAAATAAAATTTCCTATCAGCCATATGAGTGAATGGGGAATGAATGTGTTGAGAAAGAAGGGTGTGTTTAGTAGGAAGAGACTTCGGACATTCTCATTTTATGAGGATTGTATATTTAGGAAACATAAGTGTGTTAGTTTCAAGCCTAATGTCCATAATACCAAAGGTATATTGGATTACATTCACTAGGAGGTTTACATAAAGGAAAGTATCTTTGGGTGGGTGCAATTATCCTCTTACATTCATTGATGATTACTTTAGGTATGTTTGGTGTTACCTTATCAAGACTACGGATGAAGCAATGGGTGTTTTCAAGGATCAAAAGACAATGATAGAGAAGATAATTGAGCATGAAATCAACACATTGATGACCGACAATGGTCTTGAGTTAGTTAAGAAGGATTTCTTAAGTTTTGTTCCAATAAGGGTAATGTTAGGCATCGGACATGTGCATGTAGGCCTCAACAAAATAGAATTTTCAACAGCATGAACAAGACATTCTTGGAAAAAAACAAGATCTATGTTGAATCAAGCGAAACTTAGACAAGAGTTTTCGGCAGAAGCGGTTTCTGCAGCGTGCTACTTGATCAACCGTTCTCCACACACTACACTTGACTACAAGTGTCAATCATGAGGAATGGTATTCTTCTTCTGTTGATTATTCAATTCTGAAAATTTTTGGATGTCCATCATACATACATGTTGATGAGGGGAAACTTAAACCGAGATCTAGGAAGTGCGTATTACTTTGTTGGCTATGGGTTTGGTGTTAAGAGTTATACGGTATGGTGTGAGAAATCTAGAAGGATAATAACATTTTAGAGATGTTATATTTGATGAATCATCTATGGTTTCTTGATCTTTGGATATTGTTGTCACCAATAAGGTAGGTTTTAGACATGATGTTTGTGAGGAGGTGGAGCATCTAATAGCTTCGAAAGTTACTAGGGTTGTGAATGATATGTATCAACCAATCATTAATCATCTCATAATGTGTAGCGTTTAAAGAGGTAAATGAAGCCAAAAAAAGAGGTACATTGAGGAATGTGATTACTTGGCCTATGCTCTCACAGTTGCAAGTGAGGTAGAAAATGGAAATGATCCCGACTCACATAAGGAAGCTATGGCTTTGATGGATGCATGTAAGTGGCTTAGATCCATGAGGGAAGATATGAGTCTTTTGAGAAAAATAATACTTGGTCTATTGTGAAAGTTCCTAAGGATAAAAGAGTTGTGGGACGTTATCGACGTCATCTAGAAGAAGGAAAGGTTATCTTGTGATGTTGGCCGTATTTATAAAGCTAGAGTAGCTGCAAAAGGTTATTCTCAAGTTGAAGGTATTTCCTTCAATATAGTGTTCTCTCAAGTAGTGAAGCATTTTTCAATTAGAGCCCAACTTGCTTTGGTGGCAATTGAGGACAAGGAGTTACATCAATTAGATGCAAAAACAACATCTCTCCACGGTGAATTAGAGGAGGAGATCTACATGAGATAATCCAAATGGTTTGAGATATTAGTTAAGGAGGAATATGTGTGTCTCTTATAAAGATCGCTATACGGCTTGAAGCAATCTCCA